>NC_072773.1:18655799-18705799 GCF_022539595.1 Amphiprion ocellaris
TACTGACTGCAGGAGCAGGAGCTATGACAATATTGTGCTAATGGTGTGATCTGTAACAATTACAAAGGTAAACTGCCTTCACACTGCATGCTCCATGAGCCTCTGAGAGGTCAGGCCTCGAAATATGCATTCAGGTGTTGTGGAGATTTGGAAAATTGTTTATTGAATCTCTGTTTAGGTGTGTTTTAGATAACAGCAGACAGAATTGCGATTGTTTCCTTGATATGAGACATAACATAAACATTGCTTTGTTTATAGCTGCTCCTTTCATAAACTAAAATTATCTAAGCTAAGTTAGGGCGTGCTTTTATAAGCTCGCAGGAAAAACCATTAGTGTCAGTAAAAACCTGCTCCAACAAAGGGAAATAACAGGTGAAGTAACACCCGGTTAGGTTATAGATAAACCAAAAAATGTGGGCTCACAGCCAAGTTCAGTTTTCAGATCACCGTGGTTACCGCAGACGACGAGGTTATGACCAGAGGAAGTGCTGCTGGACACTTTACTCTTGCACCGTATGAAGTTGTGAACCTTGCACCTTTTGTAACTTCATTTAGCACGAGGCTGATGGCTTCCTGACAGCTTTATGGCCTACATGTTTTATGAGTCGTCATGCAGTGCAATTACATAGGTCCTAATTTGATGAATCAAGTCAATGTTCCACCGGCTCCGTTGACCTTTGTGGCCTGTGGTCGTCCGTCTCTCTTCGGGGGTCATGCAGAGGCTTTCACACTTCGTACAGTTCAGTCACACAAAGAAAAAAAAACCTTCAACATGCACCTCTCACTGCAGTCGATCATAACTTGTACTGATTTGTAATGAGCTCAACTGTGTTTTTATTTTAAACGTCTTTAAACCCTCAGTTTAGATGATTGAGTTAATTGATTTTTAAATTCATAATACAATATTATGCAGACTGTATGCTGATTTTTTTTTTTTACTATTTAACTCCATCTTAACATGTTTAACTAATCAATCCATGCTTGTGATGTTTCTATCGAGACAACCACATTTAGCAGGTTGGATTATTAACCTTTTAATATGTTTTTCAGATATTTATTGTTTGTTTTTTTTTTTAAACATCAGAGCATTAAAGCACTATATTTATCTCTGCTATAACCAAAATATTTTATATATCAAGAGCCAAGGTGTTCAGGAAATAGTAGTTAATTAACTGTAAATGTGGTAGTTGTAGATGGTTTAACAGCATTTTGTTTATTGCTTTTAATGGTCATCATAAATATTGTATAATAGCTAAGTCATAACTTGAATTAGTAGCACCGAATTAGAAGCCAACCAGCATTGTTAGCTGGCTAATTGTTCCATGTATTGTTAATGCTTTCTCTGCTTTTATCTAACAAGCGCTTCTCTCAATGGAAACACTGATTTGAGGGGTAGAAACTCCAGCTTTCTAATTAGTAGAGCTTTCAGATACTGAATGGCTCATTTGATAATTTTTGTTAGCTGCAAACAAGTTTTAATGTCAAACTGAATGTAAAGTGACAAGAATAAAGAGTTTGTTTTCCCTCATGGCGGGGGGTCCAGTGGATCATGCACTCTATTAAACACATTACCATTCGGCCCCCTGTCACACTTTGAGGTGCAGTACTGCTGAAGTCAAAATATGGACTTGAATGAGGAACGATAATGGCAGTTTACTGTGCAGCCGACATGTTCTTCTTAATCTAATGAGGATTTTTAATTGGTGATAACTGTGATTAGGAGTGATCTGATTGCACAGGTGGATGATGATGTGCTACATTCATACAGTACCAAAACAAAAAACACGGGCAAATTGTTTTAATTGATAAAATCTTTTATTGAAAATTTCACTGAGTTTTTCTTTGTATACATACAAAATGACGTATTTTGTCATACGAATCGTATTAATCACTAATACCGCAGCTTTTATAAGAGACAAAAAAGTTTAAATGAATTATAAGGACCAAAGTAATTAAAGTCCAAACAGAAAACCAGAAAAAAAATTATTAAGAAAATGATGCAGATGCTGTTTATTTTTTCCTGGGAACTAAAACAAATAATGCTAAAGATGCACCGTGATGTCAGCATCATCGATAGGATCAGACCATAAAGAAAATAAATGAACATAAATTATTGGTGTTGGTCCAAAATGAACACTGACAGGCACAATCTTAAAGTTTATAGTTTAGTTAAAAAATATTACATAAAAATAAATATACCATGTGTTTTTGTGAGCTGAAGTAGTTTTCATATTGTGCCCAATGAAAGTGTACATTTGAGAAGCACTGTTTTCTATGTCTGCACATGCCGGTGAGCTGTCATGATGGGTTATGTTAATTCCACTACAGGAGAGACTGGACATTGTGCAAAAAATATGAGCACATTTTAACAATCAGCCAAAATGAAGTGTAAAATTTAATCAAAAACCACATATCTTCCATCCCTGAAAGTGCCCATGCTTTCTTTGTTCTAGCTGTAAAACTGTACCTAAACTACGTCTGAGGCTCTGTGCAGCGTTGTGTTAAGAACCTTCTCCTTAGGGCTGTGCCTGCCTGTTTGTGTCTACAGTATGTGCTGAGCTAGTCTGTTGAAACAGCTTAATTGATACTCATTAAACAGCAGTGACAGCTTAGGTGTCCGTGATGAATGTAGAATAATTCTGTTGTACTTACAACTTGATTAAGGAGAAGCACACAACATGTCAGTGTTGTAGCCTATGGCTTGGTCCGTATGCACTCTCCAGCTACTTAAAATGATTTCTTATTGGTTGTGCTACCTACAGGCCGCCCTTAAGTTAATCTAATGCAATTGTATGTGTGTGTGCCTGAAATAAACTTTCCAAACTATACAGTTAAGAACACAAACTCACACGAGGATTAAGGATAGCTTTTAGTTTATTTGACTTTGATTCGGATAGATTCCATGCAGGAGTGTAACACCTACCAATAAACTTCATCTGAAACTGTGAATTATGTTGACTTTTCTTTGTGTTTATTCAGCCACAGTCTGGCATTTTCGCACGATAATAAAGTCAATGGATGTCAGGCAGATGAAAAATGTGCATCTTGTATTATTTCAGTTAGAAATTAGAGGCATTTGGAATTGGTTCAAAATTGACTGTCTTTGTAATGAGTGCATGACGAATGGTATAATTTAGAGAAGAAAATGAATGCTGGGAAACCAAAAATATTATTCTGCGCCATTTTATATGCCATGATATTCCATGAAGATGAACTAATTTCACTAAATACCCCATAAAATCTACTCATAATATTTTTCTACATCGTCATAGAAACATAGTTCACACTGCGAGGATCAGGTCACTAGGGCATGTGGCAGATAATTAAGTTATCATGATGATCTGAATTTGTTGTATCATTTTTTTTTTTTTGTTGTTGTTGGTGTGGCCTCGGAGAAAACGCTACATTAAAATCCTTATCACTTGCAGATTTCAAGGCCTGTGCAACTTCTCGCATTGCTGCCGTCTGATTACCCTGACACTGCGCCCTTAACAGAAAGAAGCCCTTTCTCCATTTTGAGAATACATGAAAGGAGGGGAATTTCCGCAGAGGATGGATTTACAACTTTATCCTCACATGATTAATATTACACAGGGAGGTCTTTGTACAGGAAGCAGCATGTCTAATTATGGCCCAACTGTGTCTTGACTGAGAGCAAACATGATGCCAAAGGCTGCCAGTAGGAACTGCACCGACACGTCACACAAATGGTTCATGTGGGTGCGGGGTGATGTCATCGTCACCCAGATTTCATGATGCTAAGCCCACAACTGATTGAGCAACGGCAGGAGTCGGGCTTTCAGTGTAAGGCGTCCAGCTGGCAACGAGCTCCTTCGAAGCTCTGCGGGCATATGGGTTTTAGCTTCAATAAAACCCAGTGAAACGTTGGGTTTCGTGTTTTCAAGGTTACACATTTCCACCAAACACATAATGATACCCATGACCTCACTGATGATAACTACAGTATGTCCACATTTTCTGTGCTGTTGAGAGCAGATGCAGATTCATCACCCTCCCCCCTTTACAAGAATTTCAGGGACTCCATGTCCTCCCACGTTTGCCTGTTCATCATATATCTCAGCCCAGACATTCAAGAGGTTGCTAGCCAGGCCAGCCATAAGTCATCCTGTCTATCAAGAGGAGACCGTGTTTCTCTGCTTGATTTTCAGCTGTTACTTGTAAACCAGAACAGCATTCTTAAGATTAACTGAGTGACAAGGAGGCCTCTAAAAGCAAACTATAATAGTACGATATGTTACAGTCGTGTTTTATGGCTTTTAGTGTGTCAGGCCAAGTATGTGCGTCTGTGTCTGTGTGTGTGTCTGTGTGTGGAGAGATCAGCTTAAGGATCTAATAGGCCTGCATTGCACCTCAGGGAGTGTAGAAAATAACGGTGCTGTGTTACTGCTGTTTTTCATTAGGCTGATAATGATAATACAGGTGTACACATCACAGGAAACCTGGCTGGATCTGGTCACCGTCACAAGTGCCCATCAGATCTGAAAAGGTTACTCTTTTTCATCTTTTTGTATTTTTTTTTCTGTTGCCCCGAAGCTTGTTTTCAATATGTCGCGTATCTCTTTGAAGAATATGTTTTTGTCTTGAAGTGTGTGTGCATGCGTGCCTCTGTCTGCCCGCAAAAAGTCATTGATATAGAACTAACTGTCAAAATAAGTTGTGTTCAATCCAAAACCGTTTAAGGTGTCAAGGACACATTTTCCTCCCTCCCATATCCTGACAAACATTGAGTCAGCAATTGTCTGTTGTATTTTCAGTACTGGTGTCTCATGCTCCCCCCCCCCAGGCCATTTTAAAGTTGTAGAAAGTGGTCATTTTCTCTGTGTCAGTAGGAGGTCAGTGTTGTGGCAGTCAGCAAAGCTATTCAGTCTGGTGAAACAGAGTCTATTGGGAACCTTAAAGACATTTTGTCCGGTGTAGTCGCCTCTCGCTGTCTGTCTTCATGCCTGTCTCTCTGCACTCACGGCGCTCGTAAAAAGTCTAGAAAAGCTTGAAACATTTGTTCGATTGCTTCCAGATCTCCAAACTTTTCCTCAGACCTGACACACCTAAACCTACTCAGCTGTCAATTCTAAACCGCCTTATTAAACCGACTTATGTGCTCCTTGTTGAATATTTCCATTTGCGTCCCCCCGCCTCCCACTGTGTGACCATTTGTCCTTCTGTCAAAACTAGTTCTTGTTATATTTAGCTCTTATTCAGTGTGAATATCTACCTGTCCTTCCAGCTCTCTGTCTCGCTCACTGTGTTAGTGACTGACATGTCCTCTCTGTGCTGTATAGTGTATCCCTGGCAACTGTCGCCTGGGGCCTGCTCATCCCTAAAATGTAACAGAGGTCACACACAGATCGTTGCATTTGCCAAAGGCCCTGACTTTAACACAGAGTGACCCATGCAGGACACAGCGGTATAGTGGCTGGTCAGTGATGGATCTGGAAACAAACACGAATGTAATCTGCTCCATCATCACCTCTACAGAGTCTGGTTGTTCTCACTTGTGTAGAAACCCAGTTTGGACGGGAGTGAAAGGTGAGATTGGAACATAAGGATCATAGAAACATCTTACCTCACCTCAGGATTGTCAAATGGCCAAAGGATTGATAAGAGACACTATAAAAATGAGAATTTTTAGGATATTATAAGATCATGTGTTGGTTGTGCCACAAACAAATATTCTAATTTTACTTGGTCACCTTGAAGGGAATTTAAAAATCATATGTATCGCAAAAACTAGCTCACATTTAGTAGCAATAGTTACATCACTGTGATTGCAAAAGTATTTAAAGGTGACCGCTATGTGGTTATCTGCTCGTGGTAATAATGACATACTAAGGAAGTCATGTCTGATTAATTAACTAATTAAAGCTGAAGATATCAGACGTCATTTTAATGATCCTGTTGACAGCTCTCAGTCTGCACTTTAGCTGCTGAGCTAACGCTAGCTAGTGTTCACAAATGACACACTGGCATGGATTGGCAAGACAAGCGACTGCTCAGCATTTAACATCCAGATCAAAATGATTTTAAGGTTTAAAATGCTTAAGAATATGACTGAAAAAATACAACTGTTGTCTAGCTGGTAGCCTCTTTCTGAATACCAGAAAACATCGGGCACAGTCAGCTGACACCACATTGTTTTGTGGTTGACAGATTCGTCGCTGTGCCGGTCTCTGAACCACAAAAAGAAGCAATCTATTTAAATATTGAAAGGGAATAAAATAGAATCACCCTAAAGCTGTCTAATTGTGCATAGAGACGCTGGTTGCATTCATGTTTACCAGATGATAATCAGCAGTTTTATTCTGTAGGTTGGCAAACAAGATAATAAAGTCGATGTTGTTACTATTTCTAAAATCTAGTAATAAAAAGTAGCTTGTAACTTTTATTTTTCCCATGAAATAATGTTAAACGATTACATCGATGGGAAATGCAATGTCTTAAGGGGTTCATTGTTGAAATGGTGGCTCAAAGTCTGAACATGGCACAAAAGTATTTTTAATTTTACTGCTGGTGTTTAACAGGAAGAAATGTGCTTGCACATCAAAACCTCATTAAATCTGCAACAATAACTTCAACAATGTAAAAAAATAAAAATGTGATCAGTTACCACAGTATACTTTATATATCATATTATGCACTTTGGCTGTGTTTGTCATCCCACCTTGAAGCCAGTTATAAGCAGACCAGGATCTGATGTCTCCCACAGTAAATTAGATGTTGATGTGGCGGATCAGTTGCACTCAACTTCCAGTGGGACGTCCTGACTCCTGACTTGCTTCTTAGCTGGTGGCTCAGCGTGTCTAAGCAGTTTTTTCAAAGCCTGCCACATGCTCACAGGCCACAGTCAGGCAAATAGCACTTGTTGGTGCCATATGACTGTTTACAGAGTGTGATAACAGAATGTATCCCTTCATTCTGAGATTGAGCGTGACTTTGTAGTTTCTACACAGGTATGTCTGGGAAACTATTTTTGTCCTGATTGTCTTGAACATGAACATTTCTCAGACACTTTGACCTCTTTTAGTTTTTTATTGCTTGGGAACATGTTTGCGTTGTGTCTTTTACAGACAGCAGTATGACCTTTACACCAGTCTGCTTTCAATAAACTTCAATTGAAAAAAAAGAGTGAGGTTGCAATCTGTCTAATCCGTCTATGTGTGCACATGCCTTTGTGTTTATGTGCCCTTTCAGTTAGTTGTTCGAGGGGGTTTTTCATGTGTTAGTGTTGTGTTTGCATGTGCTTCCTACATGCTCCATGGCAGCTCTCACACCCTGGCAGCGACCCAGCTGAAAAGTTCCGGTACTGTCCAGACGCATCCTTTAGGGACCTCATCAGCCCCTGAATTTCCTTCCCCTCACGCCTGAGGGCATCCATATTCATTTCCTCCTCTGATTTGGGGAAAATGATGAAAGGCTGGCTTTTTTCCCATCTCTTATTTCCTGCCAAGGTTGCCTGCATTTCAATGCGACGTAAATCTGCAAAGACCTGCAAACACGCTCCCATTTGGACATGGCCAGTTCCATGTTATTAGTATCATGCCATGTCAAAAAAGTCCCAAGGTTATCACTGTAGTAATACAGCACCTCAGGACACTGCTTGTGGATCACTGCTCAGTACAGTATGATATCCTTTTTAGTTTGAAAACTAGCTCATTGTTAAGTTACTCAAATTTCACTATAGTCTGTGTTTACTTCCCGCATTGCTTCCTCTGTCTTTCCATACGTCTGTTTCTCATAAAATAAATATCTCATCCACTGTCAAGTTATGAGGGCCTGATGATATCATGGAGATAACTGCACTGGTTTGAAATAAACCTGTGATTAAACTGGTGGGTGGGTATTTACTCTTACCGGAGACGGGAAATGAATGTTAATGAAAATAACAGTCGCGTACAGTAATAACCCAACTCTGTAATTATTGGCATGCTTTGATGATGCCATATATACTCAACACACACATGCGCCTACTTAACCAAACCTCAGGTAGACTATTAGCTCCGCTAGCAGGATCCTGCCCTGCGCTACGCACAACAGTGCTCAGGGTGGGGAGGCCTGGCCCAATGAAGGAGCAGACTTTTAGTTGCCGAGACAACCCTAAACACACATGTACACAAAGGAAAGGCCCCACTGTGAGAGAGGATCATCTCCACCTCTGGCTGGATAAAGAGTGGTGTCACTCCACTCGCTGGAATGCACTCCTGCCCTACAGGCGTATACAGCACAGTGTGTATACGGTTTGCAGGCATCCCGCACTGATCATTATTCACGGCACACCATTCATGGCGTTTATACTTACACCTAGAACACAGTGTTTGTGTAAGTGTTTCTGTGTGTTTAGCAGTGAAGCGATTACTACAAAACGACGCTATGTTTTGCCTGAAATAAGAAGTGCGATTCTTGCTCCTAATAACAGATCTCAGTAACAAAGCTGAGATTTGTGCGAAACACAGGAATTCGACTGATTGCACAATAATAAATTATTAATCATTGAAAGCTGTCTGGATGATTTTCAGTCTGTTTTTCATTACAGAATTGAAAGCTGAAGCCTGAAAACACTCTGAAGTGGTAATCTGGCCAACTTTGTATGAGATACTCGCTATGTTGTCTCTTGTCACTGTGACAGCTCACTCTCAAAGATGGCACTTGATAGTTTTCACCAACGAGTTTAAGGAGCTCGGAACTTAGTCTGTATTGTTTGGCTCCAAATCTGGGCCACATATGATAACAGAATAATCCGTCTGCACAGTAAGCGTGTGGATACTCATGCAGCTGTCTGTCATCCGAGGTCTGCAAGATGCAAAGTAGGTTGTGGCTGTGGGTGTCTGATAGACCTCGGTGTCTTTTATTGTGCAGCTTTAACTCTACACAGAGAGCGTGTGGGCATGTATCACTCTGACCCAAACACACTTTTCCTGCTGACTGGTGCAGCAAAGTAGTTTGTGTATAGCAGCCGGCGCCTCTCTCACCACGACTGCAGGTTATATTTTGGTGGAAATGGTGTCACCTGTGCATTTATATAATGCAATTTGTGAAAAAGAATACAGTTGGTGTAGCTGTAGAGGCTGAGCTTTGTCTGAATTTCTACCAGCGCTGGTCATCCCTTTGCCAATTCAAAGTCTGTTAACTTTTTCCATGAGGCTTCTCTTTGAATTAATAAAATTCTTACTCTGGGCTGCGCTGGTCAAGTTGCACGGGCTAATACATAAAGGAACTTCATGTTAGGCCATCTGGAAAATGCAGGTCTTAAAGAGGGTGAGTAAAACTTAAGCACTGCTACGGGACACAATTCAGCTAATTGTAAACAGCTGCAGGTGATATCACCCCTCAGACTATAGACAAAGCAGGGGCAAGAAGTCCCTCCGAAAAGCTCAAGATTTAAAGGAACATCACGCGTCAGTCTGTCCTACCGAGGAAAATACAAAGTGTCTCTTTTAACAATAAATGATACCAATTTACCCTGTCCTCAAGTGACAAATGTTTTTTTGTGAATAGTTATGCATTTGCTCTGCAACATCCTACAGGCAAAACCCCCCACTGAACAGCCCATTAGAATCAAATGAATGTCAAATTCTGCTAAGTGTTTGCACATGACAAACATCTAACGTGGCTAATTGCAGATAAGTGTCAGGGTGAAATGTGTTTTGAGGCTAAGATGCTGCAAAATGGCGTCATGTATTTCTGTTTAGTGACAAAGCCGAGGCTTTTTTGGTTTCCTTTATTAAGTGAGAAACGTTTGTCTGCATCGTCAGTGTTTGTTTGTCACCAATGAGTCATAGTAGTTGTTAAAGGTCCCTTATTATATTCCTTTATAACAACTTAATTTAAGTCTCATTTGTCCTCAGAATGAGTCGTTTTAGTTTGAGCTCAAAACACTGATCATTCAGTCTACCATGCCTCTGTAACCCTAGTTTCAGTTCCAAGTGGGATGTTTTAGCATCTGTAGCTTTAAATCCAAAGGAGCTGCTACTGCCCCTTTCCTCTTGGTCTTGTAGATACCATGGTGAGGTAGATGAACCAATATGAAAAGTAACGGAAGCACAGTAGGTCTCTTGCAAAAGTTTCAGTGCTGAGAATGCGCTTGCATGCTTCTGAATGGTTCACTGAATTTGGAATAATGTTTCTTTTTTTTGCGGTTAGCTATCACGCATCATGATGGCTGATGTGTAAGAAGTGGCTAATGCTAACATTAGCTTTCTCTGCCCAGATCTATTCACCTGCAAGTGTTGTGGTTTAAACCCTTATGATTTCCTAAGAGGCTACAAAACCCGAAAAACTCGATCAGACACTCTTTTTGATTAGCCTAGAAAGGAAAAAATGAGGGAGTGGTTTCTATTCACACTGGTGACACGTAACTATGTTTACAAACCAATAAAATATGGATTTTGCAAAACATGTCCCCTTTAAGGCCAGCTAAAAAAAGGTCAACCTCCCTTATTTTCCCAAAGACATGCGTACAAACAGACACATACAGCATAGACTGCTTATAAAGTAGGGATGCGTGATGGTATCGGCATCTTCATCAGTAATAGGCAATAAATGCTTTGAAGTGAAATATAAGCATCAGACCAAAATTAACTTTGACAGGCAGATAATATCTGTCAGGCTAAAAGTTTACATGTTAGTTTGAAAATGCCAACTAAAAATAAATGTGGCGTGTAAATTGAAGTAGTTTTCATATTTTTGCACAGTGAATGTGTACATTTGAAAGTGTTAGAGTTTATGTCTGCATAGGCCAGTGGGCCGTCATGATAACATCAGGTATAACATGGGAAGAAAGACTTAACGTTTTTTGCAGTTAATTGAGAGAAATGTGTGCATATATCGGCAATCAATCAAAATGAATTGGAATGTATCAGCTATCGGCTAAAATCCAATATCATGGATTTTATTCTGTTATGAAGAAAAAGAAGTCTTGGATTTTATGTCGTTAGAAATTCTTTATATGCTGAATCAGGGTATTTTCAAGCCATGAAAAGTCTTAAATTTTAATTCTATTCCTTTCAAAAAGTTCTAACAATTTCATTTACACAGGTCTTGAATATTGTATTACCTGTGCAGGACAGGCAGCAACATTAGTTGGACTTTTTTTGTGTGAGCTGTCAGCCAACATTATACATCTAGAAACCACAAGTGAGCCTAGAATGATCAACTCATTAGAAGTGTCACATCTTGAGTACATTAATTATTTTTCATTTGCTTAATCCACTTAAATTTTTTCTGACTCTTATCGTAGTCTAGACTATATTTAGTCATTGAAAGAAATTTCTAAATCAAATAAATTTCTGAACAATTTTGCTATACAGATGTGCTGCCAAAAAATGGTATCAATGTCAATATATTCTTTTTCTTAAATAAATAAAGTGTAAGCCTTGTTATCACTTCTTTAATTCTTTGGCCAATGTGAGTGAAATATATTTTATTCTATTATGTGATGTTCTACTTTTTTAAAAATTAATTTCTTGAATTTTGCAGAAACTTTGTAAATTTAGAGGATAATGACACAATGTGTTGATCATCTGAAAAAAAAAATCACCAGTCAACTGTACAAAAATTTCAAAACTGCTGTTTCAACCTGAGAAATCCTGCTGGTCAAATTTCACCTGTTTTTCTAGCATTGTATAGATAAAACAACTTATTAACGGTTAAAATAATCATCAAGTTAATATCGAGAATAATGCAGCCTTAGGTTTGTCCAGTATTTCACACTGTGTTCCAGCTCGTTCTGGAGTTGTGCAGCTTCCCGTGTTGCCATGTAGAAGTGTGACTGGGCACCATCTTGTGTCCTGAGCAATAGCAGCAGGCTGTTCCATGGCAGCACACCAGCTGCCTGGAGTCGAGAGGAAGAGGCACGGGGCCGGCCTATCTCAGATTTGGGTCTCTGAGTTATTGACCCTCTTTGATAAACCCCTCTGAATGACACTGGCATAATTCAGCCTAAAAGTTTGCACTGTCACCGGGACGAGCTAACTGTCTTCCCTGAATATATGGGTGCAATTTTCGAAATAGGTTTATAGCAATTCTTGAGAGAGGAGGGCGAGATAGTGATATTACTGACTTTATCACTGCAGCTGAGCAGCATCTAGCACCTCTTCCCTCTGTATCTCTCTATTCCTCCACTGTACAGCAGTGAAGGATCACAAAGCACATACGTTGTAGGTATTACTAAAGCAAAAAGAGTCCAGCTCCTAATGGAGGACAGGGAAATGATATGTCATTATTACAGTAATGCTGTTTTTCCACTCTTATCACCACAGTACATGTTTTTTTTCTTGCCTCCGGTAGGATTTTGCATTTACTTTATTAGTATCCTAACTCAGTGTATATTACATTGCTTTTCTTTTTGTACATGGATGTCATGCACCTGGATAAGCATGTAGTGTGTGGTGCTTTTTATCAGATGGGTAATTTACACTGAATTAAGATTCAGCTACAGCTTCTTATGTTGCCGTCACTTTAATGTTTCCCTTCTCAAGTGATGTAATATGTGATCTAATGTGTAATTTAAGGACAGGAACAAAACGTGGCCCAACTTTTTATCAGTCGGATTTATCAGATTTTTAGTGATCATCGCTCTGTATTCATCCCAGCAAATACTGCTTTAAACGGGTGGAATAGAACCACAGTGAACGTAATTTAATAATGAGAGGCTTGTTAAGCAATAGGCAAAATAATGACTCATTCTGTCTATAAACTGCACCTTTAATCCCATCTAATTTCTCCTCAGCCAGGCTGCATTCTTAATGTATTTTGTCAGTGCAATATGAGCAGCTCATTGTTGAAATCTCGCTGAATCTATTTTTTTTCCTTCTTCTTTTTCATTTCATGTGTAAGACAGAATCTGAACCCATAAGAATCTAATATACTGAGCCCAGTATAGTGCATCCCATAAATTGATTTTGACCCAGCCTTTGAACAAAAGGAACACTGTTGCATTGCCGTCCACGGCTGATGCCACTCCCTCTTTGGCTCACACTGAATACTCCCCTTTAATAGTGTGATGGGTGGTAGCTGGCTGAAGAGAAAAAAAAGCGCCTTATTTAGTTAGTCTTGGAGAGGTAGGCAGAGCGAGGATGGGGTTTCTGTGACTGGCACCGATCAATCACTCTGTGAGGGGAAGCTAATGAAGCAGGCTATGGTTTATTAAGGGGTTAGCAGAGAAAAGATTACTGCGGGGCCTCAGCTTCCCAGAAGCCCAGTGAAGGAGGATACAGTGCCCCTCTAATGGTTAGAGGCTAGCCATAAAGCAATCAAGGTGTTTACTCTAAGCTGGCTCCTATTATGGGATCTGGGTGTGAATGAAGATTAAAATCCCTCTTTTGGCAAAAGTTAAGGAGAAAACAAATGTAACACCGCTAAAAAAATGTTGCTATGTTTCTCGTTTACGTAGTTGTCTGGTGTCAAACTGTGTTGCAAAGGTACTCAGGATAATGGTATAGAAAATGCGCTGTTACACATTATGTGACCTCTGCAAGTTTGCCATTGTTTTGGCATATGAAAATACAATCCTGATTTAAGACAAACACTCATCGGATGAAGCCAGTGAAATAACCTTATTCCGAAGAAATATGAGCACATTGAAACCAAGGCACTCTCTCAGATAGTTTGAAAGACAAATGAGTAGCAGGGGAGTGAAAAATGCAAAGCAGATGTTTTTCTCACCGTTGTTAATGGCAGCAAGACATTACTGATGCCATTACAGAGACCTTTTATGGCTTCTTTTAATCCCCTGGCCTGCCTGAGGAAAGAAACCCCTTGTGGTGCAAAGTAGCCTCTTTACTTCAGAACGACAATTTGAACCCATTTCCAACTCACTTCCCTAATCTGCCACGGGGTTTTACATGGCCTCTGTAATTATTCTGCGCTGAAATCAAAGGTAAAGAGGCATTAAAATACACCTCTTAGGTAAACATATGCTGCTCATCATGTAGGGCTTCACTCAAAAGTGTCTTTATAACAAATAGTGCTAAAATACGGCATTTTTTTTTTTTGCCTTCTGCAACTTATTTTGGTCATTTGGTTCACATTTTCATACAAAGCAGTCTCAGATAATGAGATCCAATCACTGCCTCCTGACTCCACATTTACATCGGACTGCTGGTTTTACATACGGTGGAGTGGTCGCTGTCTGCTTTGTGCATCAGACCCAACCTGTAAAGCTCAGAGGAGCACTTACAGGGGTCTGGTTAGGGGCTAAAAATGAGGAGGAGATGAACTATATGGCTCCATCCCACAGTCCAGCCGACAGTATATCAGCGGAATCGCAGCCGTGTGTGTGTGTGTGTGTGTTACCCATAAATATCTCCCCCAACCTCCCCCCTGCCTCACACCACCCCAAAGGGGCCTCTCTGATGGTGATGGCGAAAGGATGTCGCTGTCTGGGTGATTGAGTGCTGCTGGTCCTGGCCCTGGGCACATCCCTGCGCTCTGAGCCCAAGTGGGAGGCCTACCGCTGAGCGCTGGCCTGGAGGGACTAGCCTGGAGGCGAGCAGCCGCACAGCAGCAGGATGTGCCTCTCCTTCTGTCTCTGACGGAGGAACACCAACTCCGTGCAACTGCTTCTATTACCAGAACAGAAAGCATTTAATTAGCCCAATATTTTTATTGTCTTTTTTTTAAAATTCATACACTCATCTTCTGTATGTCATATCTGCGCGTACTCGCCTTATCTGAACTTGCACCCCGTTTCTCTAAGTCATTGTCACCCTCACTCACTCACAAATCAGAAATAATCAAGGCGCAGTAATTAGCCTCACTTGCTGCATTGTAATTGGGGGCAGAAGGAGGTTGCTCATTCTATATTTTTTTCCCCTGTTTGGTAATTGCGGACTTTAATGTGCCCTCTGTTTAATTTTTTTTTTCCCTTTTTGATCCTCCTAAGCTCGTTCCCATAGATGCCGCTGTTATTTTAATGCCGTGGCTCTTGTGCCTTTCATCAGTCATCAGAAGCTCCAGCGTTGCGAGGGAGGGGAGAGTTCATTTTGGAAACCCACTGTCTATTCCCTTTTTGGGTTTCAGCGCCGTCAGCCTTCCCACTGCCTCCACCATGAGATCCTTGACACTGTCCAGGTCCGTCCTACTTGGCAAGAGGGAGAGCTACAGAGAAAGGCAGAGTTTATTTCCTGTTCTTGTGAATCATATATCAGTACAATTCCCCTCTGTGCTGTTTGGCAACGGCGGAATGACGGGTGTCATTTATCATACGGCCTGAAAGAGGCTGTGGGAAAAGGGATTTGAATTCTTCTGGAAGTGTGTGGACTCTCCTTAGCGGTGAATCATTAAACGGAGGAGTTTTTCAACAGGGATATGAGTAACTCCTCGCACTGCTACTTTGTTCCCCCATTTCACTGGCTGGCGCCGTCATTAAAAGTCTCAAAAATAAGATTTACTAGTTTTATATAAATTGTGAAGGAACATGGCATTTAACTTGTAATTGAGGATTTTGTCCTGCTGAATCCATTAAGTCACTCTTCAGTCTTTGGTTTGATGCAGTTCTCTGCTCGCGCTTTGCAAGAATTATATTTAAGCTAATTTGAATTTACAAATTTGATTAGCGCTGCATTTGTCAGCTTCTTGTTGTCCTGCTAAGTGATGACATTTTCATCTTCTCTGTACAGTTATTTTCCTCTCTCGGTTGTGTTGACTGGTATTTAAGATTGTGCTTTATAAACATTTTGTGTTCCTTTGGATTTTTCTTTTCACTTGTCAGGGATGGTTACTATTTCCCACATTTTGAGCTGGGTGATCAAAGAAAACGACTTTTGATAAGGCTGTCACCAGCTCTTCAGCTGCACTGGCAGAAATAAACGTGTCAAGCTTTAACTTATCCTCAGAAAAACATACTCCTAACCCCTGCTGCTCTAATTGAGTGTAACTCCCAGAAACCTGTGAACACACATGCAAAACTGAGTAGATCATAAATCAGGCTTCTATAGACAGCCGCTGCCCCCCACCCCTCCCAGAGCCTCCCCCAAAGGAACTACTGGTTTCCATGAGCTGGCTGGAAATCAACCTTTTTTTGGTGATATTTTTGTACCCACCATCGCTGCTTTTTTTTGTTGTTGTTGTTTTTTTCATCTGAAAGTTAGTTGAAGTCCTCATCAAATGAAAAGTGTCAATAAGGTATTGTATAGGGAAACGGGTCTTGGTTGTGTTTTAGCTGTCAGCAACTGTTAGCTGTCTCTCATGTGCAGATCACAAAGTTAAATGTGCTGTCAGCAAGTCCTCAGCTAGAAATAGACGTGTTGAGGTTAGCCTGAGAAGCACCGCCACCCCCTGCTGCCCAGCAGAATGTGGATCCATCAAACAATGTGAACACATATCAAATCTGAGCGTAGAGGTGTAATGAAGCACATTTTCAGGTTTCAAGGTGTTGGAATCTGCTATGAAACAAAATGATCCAGAGCTACCTTTGCTCTGTCTTTGCGCACAAGACTGCATTAATAACACATCTGATGTTGTTTTGTAATATTTATCTTTCCGGCTATAGCAGCTTTCAGTGCAGAGGTCTGGACTTCCTTGCTTCTTGCAGTTATGTCTTGATGTTTTCTGAACTGAAGCTCTGAGTGCGTGACCTCTCCCAGAGGCCCAGAGTCCCGGGCCAGTATCTTGACATGTTAGCCTGCCACCGCCTGCTAAAGAAGAGTGTAGATGCCCCTGAGGTAAATGAAAACATTTGGTTCTTGCCAGACCTGTTCACATCTCAGCTGGGCCACATGAGCTGGCAGGTGACGCGTGTACTGAGGAGAATCGGAGACCGCAGCGGTGGCCTACTTCTTTTCTTCCACACAGGCCGTCCAGGCCACAACCCAGAAACACAGATGAATATGTTCTTGGCTCAGAAAACACCCCGGTGAAACTGACAAAGGCTGACCTGCATCCAGGTGAAATTCAGGCTGATTCTTAGCCTTTTTATGCTCAGGGATCTGTTTCATTCACTGCCTGTGATGGCACAGTGCTAGTCTGTTTTTGAATTAGTGCCTCAGGTTAATAAAATCCCCCTTGTTCGTGAATTTAGGAGGTTCGCTCAGTGGCTTTGCATTCCTGATCATCCCCTGTTTTTTTCTGTGATTTTCAGAAATAGGCTTGACACAGTGTCACCATCTCATATCAACATCTGCAATTACCAGACAATCCACATTCAGGTCCCATGGGGAAGTATGATTGCAATTAAAAGCACGGGTCAAATGTTAATTAAGTACACTACTTGAAACTGAAAACAGCGACAGTTTTAAGTGTTTTTACTTTTAACCTTGCGCTTCTTTTTCCACTTGCATTTTTATTTTTGCAGCCTGGTGCAAATTACAGTGCAATCAAGTTAGTTTTTTTCCCTTACACTCTTTGGTTAAATACTGAAGGAGTTTTCATGTCTATAAATAATTGTGTAGACTTCAAATAAAAATAGTGTTAAATGTTGAGTGTTTTTCTGCAACACAGTGCTGTCAGTTAATGTTGGGATGTTCTCCAGTTGACTTGAAGACTGGCGGTGGAGAACTCTGCAGTTCACCGGGTTATTAAATCAGAGGGAATAACAGGCCAAGTTCTGGCCATTCTTGTGATTGATGAGCCAAGCTTTATTTGCTGAGGCGGTGTGTTTGTTCCTGTGTAATTGTCTACCAGATGGCTAAGCTAACTGTTCTTAAATGCCTTCAGACCTGCAGGGGTCCTGGGTCTTAACATTTTCCCTCCTAATGACATTATGCCTGCAAACGTCTCATGGTTCCTTTTTTTCCCTTTACTTTTCTGATCTCTAGTGTTCAGGATCAAAATAGCTTTGCAAGCATTTAGTTCAAATTATTTCCTCTGTACGATTCTGTTTTTAATTTGTTCAAAGCGGATGTTTTGAAGTCGTTCTGTTGGTAAACTCCTCTGCAAAAATGAGCTCACTCAAATTTGAAAGGAGATGAGAGACAGAGAGAGAGAGAAGCAGGACTCGACTCTACCTGTGAGGAGTCAGATTGGAGGAGAAAATGGATCTAGGTGGCAGTGCGAGTCATCAATCACAGCCCCTCAAGGGGAGCTGCAGCTAAAGCTGCTCTGAAGTGCTATCTGTCAGCTGCTCCGATCCAGCCGGGGGACCAGAGAGGGGCCATATCGCCACCCATCAGCTCATACCCAGCACACAACTGCCATGTAAACATGTGCAGGTGCTGCTGTCAAAATAACCCTTGTCCCAGTTCACAAGGTCATGCATATTTTCACAAATGGTCATTGGGCCTTCTCATGGCGACTGTTTGTCCCCCTTCTTGGTGTTTTTCGTAAAAAAAAAATACCTCCAGATGCTGCAGTTCCTGTAATAGATTTTTGATTGTTAACAGTGGTGGGTGGTTTATTGTAATTTAAAAATGAGTGTGCTGTTTCTCCCTGCGCTCCTGCGTCCCTCCCATCCTGATCCTGAATAAAGCCACCAAGTGCTTCTCTGCGATGTCGAGCTGCGTCTGTCGATACCTCTCAAGATGGATAGTTGTTCTGCATGCTTATTGATTCGGCACAGGCCAGAGATATAAGTATCATTTGTCATTTCTGGAATTATTTGGAGTCCTAGTTAAAACCCAGAGTGGGGGGAGATGGCCGTGCCTTGGGGGAGGGGGGGGGTTGGTAGTGGGTGGGGGAGTAGCAAGTTGTCTGGGCTTTGATGAATGACTGCATGGGTTTTTGGTTTTTACTGCGAGCACCGGGGCCCTTTAGCTGCTATTTGCTTTCACCATGGTCCAAGAAAAACAATGCGATGGGTCCAAGGACTGAGCAGCATCTTCCTGTCATGTAGTGTAACGTGGCGAGCAGGGTGGTCTGAGCAGAAGAGTCGGGAGGAGGGTGGGCCTTGGACACTACATGCTGCTTTTCCAAAAGACCCAGTAGGTTAGAAGCCGTCCTGCTGCTCTGTGGTCCCAGCTGACGGCCTCGAAGCACATGCAGTGAATTTGAATAATTACCATTCACCATCTACAGTGTAAGGACAAACAGATTTTCGTCTTTAAGGAGGGAAGCGGAGGGGTGTTATTTGGTAACAGTAGCTCCAGCGTATCCCCTGTGACTTTGATTATGTCCTGTCTTGGGCAGCAGGCCAGCAGCAGAGCTGGCTTCATTACTGTATGGATCATCTTTTAAGACCATTTAAGATCAACGAGAGCTATCGTCCACTAATGACAGAGACTCTGAGAAGTTCATTACGCTCAAACCATTTGATTCATTCAGCCGAACAGTCAGTTATCAGAAATGCGGAGTTAACAGATTTATTTTCTCCCTTTTGTACATTTAATGAAATTGTTTCATTTTCATTTTTCCGAGCGCGACTTGAAAGTTGAGTCGGATTGTTTTGGAGTTCGGTGGAGAAGAAGTGTTTAACAGAGGAACATGTTTAACAGCAACAAAAGAGGAGAGAAAAGAAACCCCAGACACATGAATGACAAGTAATTATTTCCCTTGTCCATCAAACTGTGTTTTGATGCAAGGATGCGATCAAACATGATATGAACAATTTCAAGCCTTCAAATGAAAATGATTCTCAAATCGTGCGAAGCCTGAGTGTGAGCTTTTGTGTTGAGCTGCAGCATGAATCATTCATAAACATGTACACGCACACACACACACACACACACACTCGAACACACTGGGCAGGGCAGCCTTTTGCCGGACCAATATTATTGCCACAGCTTTTCAATGCTAGATGACCATTGTGTATTCATTTCCATTTTAGCATGCCAAAATGTCTTCTCACAGCTGGAGAGGGACGCAGAGAGAGGGAGAGAGAGCGACAGCTTTTTGTGTCTTTCAGTTTTTGTCGGTGAATATCCCTATACACAGCGGGCCGACCAAGTGCCCCCCGATCTCCCTGCACAGCCTTCAAACAGGGCAGTGCACCAGGCCTGCTATGTTTGCAACACTCGTCTCCTCTCACATGGGCAGAGCAGGCTGCCACGAGGCCTCAGAAATACTCTCAGAATTCCCAGATTATTAGCAGCTTTACAATGCGATAACAGAAATAAGAAAAGTCTCAAGGCTAATCGAAACTAATGGTGGTGAAATACTGTAAGTGTTCATTTGGAGCGAGCACTCGATTGCTACAGTATGCCATGAAAGAGGGTATTTGCACTAGTGGGGCAGTCTTCTCCATTTTGTTTGCCAGAGCAGTGAGAGGACAGACAACAGAGGCCCTACTTAATCCCTTTGGAGAACTAGTGCATGAATTGATATATCCTCCTCTCTCGCCGTCTCTCTCCCTCCTTGCTAATGTCTTTCCTAGAACTTGAACAAACAGCCTGTGCGTGTAGAACACATAAGACAGATGTTTAGGATTACTTTCACCTCATTGCTCTATTGTGTGCACTTTAAGGGAGCTCAGCTGATGTGGAATGCCACTCATTCAGGCTCTGTGCTCCTACAGGGCTCCTCCTGCTTATCAAAGTGCCATCTGCACTCAAGACAGAACAACACAATTTTTAAGAGTGGGATGCTGGGAAAATGGATTCAGTGGGCGGGAAAAAAAATCTAATATTGCTGAATGCTTGTTTTGTAGGTTAACATGCTAACATATGTAACTGGGGGGTATTTGTGTTTAGTTTTTTTTTTCTCCTCTCCATTCATTTGTTCTGTTTTTCCTCTTTAATGAAATAAACCTACCCCCGCTCTCCCCCCCCCCCTCTTTCCCCCCTCCGACTCCCACTCATCTGGGTTTATGTGTGTGTTTACAGATGTAGAAACAAATGGGCCAGACCCACATTGATATTGTTGAGGGGTGACATTATCTTTTAGCAGAGCACTTATCTAATCTGGCTGCTGTGGGAAGCTGGAGGAAGTGGCCATGGGACAGGGGCCGGGGATACTGCATCTTTAATTACCATTGATATCGCAATAGAGAAGAGAAGGATGGAGGAGCGCAAGCCCGCGGGGGGGAGGGAGGGAGGGATGGAGAGAGGGAGGGAGGGAGGAGGTGGGGGGGAGTCGAGAGAGGGAGAAGACCCATGTTCACTTTTTAATTAAGGCTCCGTAGTGTAACTCGTCAATGTACATTATTGGAAGAATGAACGTCAATGCCATTGCTTTTTCTCCCCCTCCTTTATCTCTGTCAATGATTCAAAGACATGATTTATGGTTCGTCTCCGTCTTTCAGGATCATCCATCAAGCGCTGGCTCTGCCGCAGCGCCACCCGTTGTAAATCATTCTGAAAGCCTGTCACTCATTTCCATTAACCGTTCCTCTGTCGCTCTGGTCTCCGCCTCCCTCAACCTCCTTTTTTTTCCCTTCCCCTCTCTCCCCCCCTCCACCTCCCTTCCACTCCTCTCTCCTCCCCCTCAGTGCACAACCTACAGCCACGCAGGGTATCAGTTCCGTTCCGTTGCTTCGTCCGCCTACCTTCTTTTCAATAAATTAACCACTTTCTCCCATGCAATGAATAAAAAGGCTCTGCACTCGTCTTGCAGTCGGCACCTACTCCTCCTCCATTATAGCTGAACACCTTAGAAATGTCACGCCGTTGACTCGTAGGCTAAATGAGGATATAGCACAGAGAAAATATTTTTGTTGCACCGACTTCTCCAGTGGTAATATTTGAACAACTTTGATGTGTTTGCAGCGCGGTATTAATGAACATACATTCGCCACATATAGGGCACTGCATCTGGTTTTATTATGCTCCCTTTTATTGAGGATAATTTGCCTTTGACGCATTCATTCTGAAAAGTGCTGTGTTCAACTTTAACAGTTAATGGAAACAATATTATGTCTGTAATTATTTCATGTAGTAAAAGCTCCACTAAGTGGGCAGTCCTGCCTTTAAAGGCTGTTGGTTTTCTGTGAATTCTACCAGTAGTTTAATTCAGACACTCTAACAATGACTGTAGTCTTTAACCAGTTTTTATAGAAACAGGTCTTATGAACAGAAATAATTGGCTCAATGGAGTGACTGTCAATCTCTTACAATGGTTGATGTGCCTGCTCTGGGGAGCCCAATTCACTGGCTTCTTTTTTCATTCTAATCAACATCTAGATATCAACACAGCAGAATACCCACAAACAGCAGAAAGCCTGTTTTGAGGGGAAACTTTCAACTATTGGATGCCAACACATTTCACTATTTGGGCAGCCATTGTTCTCAGAATGGGCTGTCAAAGTGACAATGCACACCAGGCAAATCCAGAAGTTTGCACTTTTCAGAAAACAGCGGGCCCTAATCATTTTGTGGAGGACACTTGACAATAAATTTGCCATTAAAATGAATCTGAATAGGAGGGAGCGGGGCTGTTTTGAAGCATTTCTGCCTCTCTTACTGTTGCTTGTCTTGTGCCACGGAGCTCCAGGTTTGGCTGGCTTGCTTCTCTCCTTTTATGCTTGCCATGAAGCAGCCTTTGGTCCCACTAGAAACTGACAGTACCATGCTTCAGCTGCAAATCCACTCTGTAGCCTCATTGTATTTAATGAAGGGAAAAAGTGGCAATCTACTATTAATGAACTTGGAATGTAAAAAAAAAATGCCTTCCTTTGCTGAAAACTGCATAAAACTGCTTGTACAAGGAAAGATTTGGCTGGAGCCCATCCAGAATCTAATGAAAGATCCATACAGGGACAGAGCGAGCGAGACGAGTTAGTGAAATGCAGATTGTTTTAATAGAATACACACAGTCTCTTCCAGCTGCACTATCAGATTCATCAAGGCCTGACCTTGATGGAGGGCTGTTGTTGTTTGGGAGGGCCAGTGTTTAGGGTTCATGCAAAGTTTATGATGCGGGGACTGTATGTGCTGTATATACATCTTGTGCTCTCAGGGGAGACCTAAATGGAACACAGTTCATGGAGCACAGAGCGAAGCAGACATGCCACTGGCTTTTGATACTTTCATATTATATCATGAAATGAAATCACAAGGAAATAAAAGACCAATTTAATATTAAAGGCAATTAAATCCTGGATATTGCCTCTCAGATGCAAAATAAAAAAGAATCCTATGATGAAGCAAATCTTTATAAAACAACAGACAATGATTGAATTGGAATTGAAAACCTCTTTATTTAGTCGGGCGAGTGGGCATGAAAAACAAACAGCACGTTAGGCGGCTACAGGCCATCATACCTTTCACTCAGTATCTCATAAAACTAGAACAAAGGCCTTATGTGTTCAAGGCAGTGGTCCTTTAAACGATGGCCCACTTTCCTCCCTGCTGCCACGCAAACATTCCTGACTGACATTCAATCAGGGAAATTTGAACCGAAGCAAGATGGTCTTTTATTAGTACCGCCCTGTTTGCTCGACTGGTCAGCTCCAATATGCGAAGCGGTTTGAGTGGCGTACTGTAAGATGATGGGTTCACTCTCTGATAAGGGTGAACGAGGGGTAAACTGCTATTCTGCAGAAAGGAACCATCAGACCTCATCATGTCGCTCCTGGAGAGCCGTGTCACAGGCTCTTCAGAAACCAAGTGACAGAGCGGCGCGAGGCTGCTCCCCTCCTGCTAGTGGAATATACACTGGAGCTGAAGCCGCCCTGCTCCTGCTCCACCAACTGGAACTTTATCAGTCAGGGCAGAAAAGATCATCTATAATCTGGCAAATACACGCTGAGGCTTTTAAGCCTCTTCAGTTGCAACGTTATCCTATATGCTCTTCAAATTGTTTATATTTACCTCCGCCTGTTAGCAAGAGAGGACGAACAGCACAGTCGTGCTGCGTACAGTACATTTTTTTACTGCTTATACACAACTGCACGCCAGTAATTTAAAGTATCGACTCACTCAAATTGCTGCAACATATATTTTCTTGCTTAGTGGCATCTCAGGCAGATAGTTTGGGTTTCAGACCATTTACCTAAGCAAAATACTCAATTACTGGGAAATATCCTGAATTCAAAATTTGGCAGAGTTTGACTTTGAAAAGTACAGAAATGATGTCAATAAAATGTTCCTAGAATGGAAAAGTTAAAGCACTTATTGTGCAGAATGGCCCTTGTTTATAGTGTTATAGTATGAAATCACTGCAGTATCATAGGAGCTGCATTAATATGTTAGCAGTTCTTTAATATTAGAGTTATCAAAGGTGGAGCTAATGTTAACAGCCTCACACGTTACAGGGTTTTCTATACTAGTAACTCCCAACTGTACTTGAGTAAATGTATTTATGTACTCAACACTACTGCTAAACCTTGACAAATAAAACATATCTGTGTGTCTGGTTGCTCCCAGAATAAAATGAGCTAATGTGAGATTTGTTTTGAAATTCAGGAAAACACACCCTTTAAGACTGTCTCACTAAAGACATGTTCTACCCATGTATTTATCAATATAATGTATCTCCACAGCAGAAATTCGTGTGGCTTTGTGCTGCTAGTGTTTGTTAAAAAGTCTATGAGACGGGGTGGGAATGTTGCATGTATAATTGTCTCTTCCGGTGCTGATAGGGGACCCTTTGGTGAGATGCAACACCAGGCAACTGCATGTGATGTGGCGGCTGTGGCACGTTCAAAGTGATGACTTAGGTGCTAGAGTGCAGATTGCAATGCTCTCCCACCGCTCACTTCCAATTAGGCAGCGGGCCGACTGATGCGTCTCGGAGCAGAAGCTTCTAGTAGGCATCAAAAGGAGCGGCGTCGCTCGGTGACATCATGGAGAGAAGGGGCTCCTGGAGTTAGGCTCTGCAATCTGATGTGGCTCAGTAAATACCGCGATTAGCATCCATGCAACATGCAAAGGCAGCCTTTTAGAAATTCCCACAATCCTATCGTTACATGATAATGCCCCCATAACTCAAACTAAACATGTACAAAGGCTGTGCGATATTTCCTCATATTTATTAGTGTGTTGATTGTGCATTCCAAAGTTCTCTGTGTTTTTAGTTAACAGAATGTTGGTTGTGAAAACATTTTTGATTAATTGCCATAATTATTGTGATCATTTTTGCCCAAATGAACAGCCAGATGGCAGGATATGGTGTCATATTTGCGATCCTATCATATTAATCTGGCTCTGGGTCCATCTGAGCACATTGTGCCATTTGTTGTGTTCACAATCTGTCCTCAAGTTGTCCATGTCTTTTTTTGAGCTGCGAGTTTTCATTTTATTATATTAGACTATTAAATATTAAAGTTGAGGGTGTATGAAAGCAAGGCATTTATCTGCATGAATAGCTTGTGTTTAGTGAAGTACGTAATGCGCTTTAAGTAACATCTCCTTCATGCATACAAAAATTACAGACGAGTGTTTCCGTCTCATGGTTTTGCAGTCAAAGCCTCAGAAAGATCCAGAAAAACCACTTTGTGGGGGTTCATGGCTGCTTTTAAACCCACTTCACATTATCTAATCTATTTTCTTGTCCTTTTTCTTTTTACCAGAATATGCACCAGTACTGCTAACCATTTGCAGCTAAATACAACCTGATATAGACTCAGTTACAGTCTGTTGCAGAGTTTTGAAGTCTGTTAAGAGCATCGTCGCCGTCATTTAACACAAACGAAATAATGGGTCAGATGGGATCTAATGACACATTCCTATTTAAAAGCGAGTCACAAACACTTTCATTCTGTGATATCAATTAACCTCCAGAAAAATTTTGTCAAAGAGAGCAGCCTGAGTGCGATTGTTCTCTCTTTACTCTGCAGTGTCCTTGGGCTCGGGGAGACTGTTTCCTGACAGGGAACAATGAAGAGAGAGGTGTTTACAGATCTTTACAGATGGCTTCGGGGCTCAGAATTAGGTCTTCACCATTTCTCATGTGATTCGGTTCAGAATTAACTTCAGATGTGTCATCAAGACGATCATCAGGATGTCTGACAATGTATCTGTTTGATCTTGACGTGCACTTCTCAGTGAGTTAGTCAGATATCACTGTCAAATATTAAACCTTGTGGCGTGTGTGTCTCGTTCTAATGATAGCTCGCTGAAGAAATCATGGTGACTTTTATAAACACACCATCCTGTTTCCAACATTGCAAGCACAAAAAAAGAGAAGAAGTTCACAACTTTGTTTGGAATTCTGTTTTGTACACCGAGTACTTTTTGACTGACATTTCACACCTATTTATAACAACAGATGAGCGCAGTGACTAAGTGTTTCTAAATGTACAGACACAATTAACTGGGTACATTGCTTATATGTGAGTGAAAGCAGAAAAGAGAAACAGACACGCAGCACTACATTTACTGAGACAGCCCAGAGATTGTTCAGTGATCTGACCTGCGTTGTTAGTGTGTGCTCTGCCTATCCAGCAGGCCTCCCTTTTTTCCTCTCTCTCTCTCTCTCTCTCTCTCTCTCTTTTTCTTCACATGGCATAAATCCGGGAGATGAAAATGTCATGGAGCAGGTTCATTTTGCAAAGAGGTTTTGATTGCCATGTGCGTGTAATTGATTGTTCCAAGGACAGGGGGAAATCTAGAAATGTCATAACAGTCCTGCTTAGGTTGGTCCCACCGCTAGGCAATCAATGAGAAGTAAAAAGAGATATTGATTTGCGAGCAGCAAAAACTGTAGCTTGAGACAACTAGAGAGCACTGGGGAAAGTGGCACAGACGTTCAGACCTGTCACTGGCACCTATGAATTACCCAATCTTCTCTGAAGATAGTGTTACCTCGGATACTCTCAAAGTCCTGTGATGGGTATTGCAGCTGTCCATTAGCTAAGCTCCTCAGGCTGCTAACTCTCTGTGGCTTGTCAGATTAATGAAGGAAATGTTGACCTTCCGAGGGATAAATGTTGATGTTCTCACCATTACAAAAGTTTCTACTGGCATGTTAATATAGGAAACAGAATGCCCTTTTACAGCTGTCACATACATTTCTACAATGATTGACACATTTTGAATACTCACTTACACAAAGCAGAGGAGGATCGAGCTCCATGATGATACTACTGCTTAAAGTTGAGTTGTAAATATATTGTCATCTAGGCTTTTAGCACCAATCCATTTAGACAGCATGCTGCCATGAGTGTAGCAGTAAATATAATCTACTGTTTTCTATGCAGTTAGCTGGTTTCTCGAGATGTCGGGGAAAAAGCCTTTTGGCTCAGAAACAGGCTGCTGCTTCTGTAAATCCAGGCCTTGCTATGCCAAGAGTCTGTTCTAACGGATAAAGGTTATAAACACTTCAACCACCTGATTTATGATGGACACCTCAGGTTTTTTGACCTTTGCATATCTCTGTCTGAAGATATAAATTTGTAGTGACACAGATTGGAGGCTTTACAGCAGTTTATGACATGCTAAATCTCAGGCATGGCATGCCAGCCTCTTGTTTCGTAAGGCTAGTTAGACTGGGAGTTGCCTTGTTGGACTCAGAGACAACATTTTCAAAGCAGACACTTTCCTCTTCGTAACATACGAAAACATGCCCTAAAAAGAGCAAAAGCTGGTGACTTTTGTTTTACAAGAGGATGCACAAGTTCTACTTTTATGGTGCACATCTGTTGTTTATTCTGTGTTCTTGACAAAGTTGTTTGTCGTAATGTAATAATCCTGAGTAGGTGCTCTGTTGCTTTGCCTTTGCCCTTGAATCGGATCTAGTATTAAAGAGTAATGCAGCTTGGCATGGCAGCGGTGCTGTGGTGGATCAAGAGCTGGCAAAGCCTAGTTACAAATGGTGTGAGAAGCAGAGTTAGACATGCGGGTATCTTGGAGTGATCCCTTCTAGAAGGTTAATTGGTGCCTCTGGATGTCTGCTACTTAGGGCATCTGATAGAAAGGCATAGAACAGCAGGAAGGGCAGCTGTTAATCTCTGTCAGTTCCATCCTCAAATACCAAGATAAGTACAAACATTCACATTAAAACTGATACAAGTGAGTAGTTCTTTCCAGGAAGACGGTTCTTATCCCGCCTCTGTAAACTGCACATTTACGTATTCTACTAATAGGGTACACAGTTAGAAAAAAATATATATATATTCAAAAAAATTACACATTTTACGGATATTTTACAAATTTTCCCTGTGTTGTTGAATGTTACATAACAACTAAAGAAAAAAAGTATAAATTGAAATGTTACATAATGTCCACATCAAAAATTTAGGTTTTTACAAATGGTAATTTGTTCTTTTACAACATTTGACTGTAAAATTGATCAGTTTTTATTGTATTTAAATCAGCAGAATGTGTCATTATTTTGCAGATTTTTGTCATTTTTGGAAAGGCTTGAAAATTGGTAAATCATTTTTTATGGTTTTATGGTTTCTCTCTTTTGGTAAATTACATATATCTAATAAAATCAAAGAAAAGAAGTCATACTTTACATGTCAAGTGTGAAAAAAAATATAAGCAAACGGGCCAAAAGTGCACACGTCTATATCAAAATCTGTATTTTTACAGATTGTAATTATTATTTTTTTTTTTTACAATGTGTAACCATAAAATGACAGTTTATTTTACAGATATTTGCTATTATTTTTTGCAATTTTTGAACATTTTATGTAATTATTTTTACTGTTTATAGGTTTTACAATATTCCACCATAACAGATTTTTTTTATTGTATTTTTTGGCACTCTTGCTGTTGGATTTTCGCTGTTATTTTAAGGAAGCTTTGTTCTTTACAATGTAGGTGAAAGTGAATGTCATTTAGGCTATCTGTGAATTTTAAAGTAGATAAAATATGCAGGAAATAGCCTTTACTTTAAGCTATGGTGTGTCCTAGGAATGAGCAGCTTCTACTTAACCACCACTGGACTGGAAAAACGCTCATCTCCCCACTTTGGCGCACATTTTTTACCCGTCTTTCAGTCTAAGTGACGACTTTGAAGGGAGAGGACGTCAAGTGGGAGCTTGTCATAGCCATTGGTGTTCTCCTTCACTGTGAATACTATATATAAGACGATAAATAAAACATACCTCTGTGCTCTTGACAACTCTCTCCCTTAGCATCAAGGGTGTTTTGGAGGCCATCACTGATCTTGGCTGGCCAATCAAAACATCTCTCTTGCGGTGGATCAAGGTCACAGCACATTGGGGCTCCTGGGTGTGTGAGTGTGTGCAGGCTCTTGTTCGGCAGGCCCCATTCTCCGTGTTTGTTTTGAAAGTCCGAATCCCATCTCCATCTCCATCCATTAGCTGGCAAGCAGCTCATCTCCAGGGTTTCTCTTGAGGCACTTGTGAAATATTGATAATAAAAAAAAAAAGAGTCTTATTTTCAGAAGGCAAAGAAGATGAAGACATTCTATGGGCTGCCCAGTGTGGGACTCCTGAGTGCTCAGCTTCAGCCATCCCCTCATGGAGTGCCCTCTATTCAGAAGAGAAATATTAACCACATGAAATGCATAAGTGCCTGGACAGG
Source organism: Amphiprion ocellaris (assembly GCF_022539595.1). Taxonomy (NCBI): domain Eukaryota; kingdom Metazoa; phylum Chordata; class Actinopteri; family Pomacentridae; genus Amphiprion; species Amphiprion ocellaris. The sequence continues at coordinate 18,685,055 of NC_072773.1, forward strand.
GCTGTTATGTCCTATTCATATTTAACTCAGAGTACATCTGCCACGTCTCTCCCAAAATGCACATTTTCCAGCATGACTATGAGGCGGAAAATATCTCAGATATGTGACAACTCTGACAAACTGCATTTCTGCAGGATGTCTTCAAAAGATATGCAAACACTGGTTGTGATATGGTTGAAATGGCTTGCTGGGTGGTTAGATTTATAATCATCTCCAACAGTTATTGTCAGAAAGGTTGTTTTAATCTTCTCTAGCTGCGTTTCATATTATGCCAAGCAGACCCTGCAGCCACATGAAATACCCTCTATGCTGAGTCAGAGTTTCCACTAATTGGATGATGGGAAATGTGTCAATTAGAAATACTGTTGTTTAATTATCTGTTAATTGAAGCAATAATGTTTGTGCTCTATGAGTTGAGAGAATGAACAGGTGAATAATGAAAGAAGTAATTGCTGTTTATGAGACTGTCAGGGAAAATATAATGACGTGACAGATTGCCAGTAATCTTCTGAAATTTTGTATAATTGTCTAGTTTTAACACTGATAATTGAATTGGTTTTTCCACTAGCACGATCAGCATCTACATCAGGACCAGCATTCACATTTACAACATATTTTTTATCTTTGCTGTCAACAAAATCAGCTCCCTGATGTTGAGCTGCAGAACGCTGAAACTTTCTAATGGTGGCTAAATTGTCTTGAGAAGTAATGTTTTCTCATCTTTTTCAGTCAGGCCTTTTAATTTATTTCTAGATCAATGTGGGACATTAGAATATCTGAGTTTATGTGAAGCCATTCCTCACGTGTAGCTTCAGGGAGCCGAGATGTTATCCAGAACAGAAGGCTTACATTCTCATTGCAATTTTGAGGCATCCATAATCACTATGGAATAGGTCATTTGCAATAACACTTTACAGACCCCAGAAGAATCAATTTCCTTTTGTCACTCAGTAGCCAGTGATTGGTGTAAACATCTCAACTTGAGGCCAGGAAAACCTTGGACGCAGCACTAAGTCAATGGTCTGTCGTGAATCAAATGGTGCTGTTACACCAGCAGCAGTCTGTTTGGAGAAACATTATGTCCACCTGCAATAACCTCCCAATGCACAAAGCAGCAGCCATTAGCTTCGTTAAATGTCTTATATCTGGTGCCGTATAGATTGTGTAAATATTGTAAAATGCAACTGACATAATAAATGCATTAAACAGATGTCAGATGTTGTATTATAATGGTATTTTCCGTGTCTCTATCTTTTCCAGTGTACATGCCTGATGAAGACCCGGCTCTTCAGGACTCCGTCCCTGAAGAAGACGGAGAGAACAATGCTCAGACTGAAGAGGAATGCTCCGAGAAGGCCAGCCCCAAAGTGTCTGAGGACAGAGAGCTAGACAATAAGAGCACTAACACGTATAGCAACCAGAACTCTCCCATTAGTGTCTTTTCCAATCAAGAGGCAGAGTTGGAATCCCGCCTTAGCGACAGCAGCGACAGACTCTCAGACTTCAAAACCTCATCGCCACCTGAGAGCCAGAGGGATGAAGAGAGTCGCGGCTCCAAACATAAAGAGGAAATGGGCAGCAGCTTGGAGAAAATGAGGGCAGCCTATGCAAACTTTCTCTCAGATTCCTACTGGACGGGGATTGGGATGGACTTGAAAATAGGCAAAAACACCAGCAAAGCCAACTGTGACAGCACCAATGGAAGCACCAAGAGTGAGTTTGACTGGCACCAGGATGCACTCTCTAAGACCCTGCAGCAAACCCTCTCCCCAAAGCCTGCATCCAAACCCAACCTCTTTAGCTCTGTCCACCTTTACAGGCAAACTACCAAACCCTGTGGCTCAGTTTTCACAGGAGCCAGCCGATTTCGCTGTAAAGATTGTAGCGCAGCTTATGACACTCTTGTGGAGCTGACGGTCCACATGAACAAGAGTGGACACTACCAAGATAACAACCACAACAAACAGAGTAATTCCTCTGCCTCATCCTCTAAATCTAGGAAGCGAAATTTGCAAGACATGGAGGGAAAAGAGGATGCACAGAAAGTTTTGAAATGCATGTTCTGTGGCCATTCTTTTGACTCACTCCAGGATCTGAGCGTCCATATGATTAAAACTAAGCATTACCAAAAAGTGCCTTTAAAAGAGCCAATCCCAGTAATCACGCCCAAATTATTGCCACCAGCAAAGAAACGAGCCTTCGAAACGACAAGACCCTGCTCCCCGGACTCCACGACTGGTGTAGCCGGCTACACTGAGGCACAACGGGCCGCCACCATTTCAAATGCCAACAATAGCCGCTATGGCTATCAGAACGGAGCGAGCTACACCTGGCAGTTTGAGACATGCAAGTCTCAGATTCTCAAATGCATGGAGTGCGGAAGCTCCCATGACACCCTTCAGCAACTCACCACGCATATGATGGTCACTGGACACTTCATCAAAGTTACAAACTCAGCCTCTAAAAAGGGTAAACAGTTAGCGCTTGACCCCCTGGCTGTAGAGAAGATCCAGGGTTTAGCTGAGTCTGCTGCCAGTGACACTGAGGGAGAAAAAGTGTCTCCAAAAAACCCTTCCCCTGGGAGCAGTGAGAAGGATAGCCAGGGGGAAGGCCCATCAGACAAAATGGAAGAAACTGAAACTAAAGATGACAAGCAAGAGAGTGAAGATCAAAAGGCAGGCAATGGGGCATTTAAGTACCCTTATCTCCGTGAGGAGGATCTTGAACAGGACTCAGGTGGAGGAGGGGACATTCTTAAATCTTTAGCCAACACAGTGGCCTCTGCCATCAATAAAGCTCAAACGGGGACACCAAGCTGGAGCGCCTACCCGAGCATTCACGCTGCCTATCAGCTCTCTGGCATCATCAAAAGCACCCCTCTCTCCGCATCTCCCCCTACTCAGCTAAAGCAGACATTTAACCACAAGCTGAGACCGATTGCCCCAAAGGGAAAGTTATACCACAGTGCTGTGGGAGTTGAGGCTCCCCAGGGACAGCATCAAAACATGGACATCAAAAAAGAAAAGGTTGGCATTAGCGATGGTAAAGAAAGTCAGAATATTAAGTTTGATCTGGTGGAGAATGATGACAGCGATTGTCAGGATGATTCCTCTTCCTCTTCAAAGCTTGATGCAGACTGTGTGAATGAAGGGAGCGAAACGATCAAAGAGAAGTTGAGCCCAGATTTCTCTGACAGAGGCAAGACACCGAGTCCCACTGCCAGCAATGGACGCAGCACTACTTCAGAGCCTCTCAGTGACACTCCGGATATACTTGGCATAAACCCTCTTAGTGCACTGCAGTCAGTTCTGAACAATCATCTGGGCAAAGCAAATAAGCCCAATAACTCAAGAGTAGATAAACTATCTGCTCACACACAGTCTATTTTTGCTGACATTAACCGTAGCAGCGAGAAACCAGCTTTAATGCTGGGAAAACCTGTAAGAAATAGGCCTGATAACAGCTTTCTCTTTGTTAGCAATGACCAGCCAATAGACCTGACAAAATCTAAACACAGCAAGGCCAGTTCCTTGTTACTGCAGCCCTCCACCCCAATGCCACAGAAATATGCTCTTTCTGACATAGCTGACATGGTTAAAGTTCTTCCTAAAGCCACCACACCAAAACCCTCCTTACCATCAAGGATTCCGACTATGAAACTGGAATCGGATGTTAGACGCTTCGAGGATGTGTCTGCCGAGGTGTACTCCGTCCACAAGCGTAAAGGTAGACAGTCAAACTGGAATCCTCGCCATCTTCTCATCCTGCAAGCTCAGTTTGCCTCCAGCCTCTTCCAGACCTCTGAGGGAAAGTATTTGCTCTCAGATCTTGGCCCTCAGGAACGGATGCACATCTCCAAGTTCACCGGATTGTCGATGACCACCATAAGCCATTGGTTAGCAAATGTAAAATACCAACTGCGGAAAACAGGAGGGACCAAATTTCTGAAGAACATGGACACGGGCCACCCGGTGTTCTACTGCAATGACTGTGCTTCCCAGTTTAGGTCACCGACCGCATTCATTTCCCATCTGGAATCCCATCTCGGGTTCCAAATCAAAGACATGTGCAAAATGCCGGTAGAGCATCAGACAAAGGTGGAGGAGCCAGAACTGTCCAAGGCCCTCAGCGTCAGAGCCACAGAGGCTCTGGTCACGGAGGAGGACATTGACTCGAAGTTCAAATGTAAGCTCTGCTGTCGGACATTTGCAAGTAATCATGCAGTCAAACTCCATTTGAGTAAAACTCACAGCAAATCCCCCGACAACCATTCACAATATGTGGAAATGGACAAGGAGTAGTTTTTCATATTGTTGTCACTTTTTTCCTTTTCTTCGTTCTTTTTTATTTTAATACACGGGTCAGATATTTCAACCATTTTTCAATTAGCATTGTGTAGTGTGCATCATTATGACGTTTAAAAAATTTCATGGAGTACAGCAAAGACACACTGGTTAGAGATTGTGTAAGGAAACACTAAGAGATACTTTTGCACCCTGCTCAAATGCATCACCAGTAATGAAATGTATTACTGCTTGAAGAAACATAATTGCAGATGTTTGCATGCAATAGCCCTGGCTATGACTACTATTTATTTGTATGATATGTCAAGTTTCAATTGTATTTCAAAGACAAAATAATGAACTAATTGTACTTTACAACCTGTGTGATACAGTTCACCTGCACAGACGTGCAGCTGGTTAAACAGGCAGCCTGAAACATGAGAACACACATGGAGACCTGTACAGTGTATTGCTATGTAAAGATGTTTTGTGTTGCAATGATAGAAGAGGAAAAAAAGCACTTTAATAAATGTTTAATCACCAGTTTAGACTTGGATTCTGTACATGACTCAAAAAATAATTAGACAGTTTGGAATCACTTGTAAATATATTTTAGAAGAAAAAAAAAACAGTGCGTTTCATGCAACAAGGATAACAACAAGACAGATGATACCTGTGATACCTGCACCTTTTTTTACTTATTCGAATAAAGAGTTAACATTTGATAATGGCTTGTATTTTTTTGTGTTTTTTGATTTTGTGTTTCCTGGACTAGGTTCAGTGTTGTGCACACTGTCCAGATGACGCAATGATTCAAACGGTACAGTTTTAATTAGAAATATTATAATAAGGGTCTTTTTGTCAACTGACCATGCAGAAATGTGAAATTTGTACACAATCAAACACAGATTCAGCTTATTTGGACAATGCACAATAATAAATGAATGACTGAATATTTACTTGGGATTAAATCATGTATTTATTTCAAGATAAATAAATTCAGTTTCCCAGTATATGTTTATAAGGATGCTGAATGTATTAAGCAAGTAGCTTAAATTAAAATTCACAGTATCTATTATCTGCAGCAGTTTTTGTTAATTTGTGGAGAATCTATATGAGACAAAGGACAGCATGCTCCTACTGTACAGCACACCACATTCTATTTTTACCTTATGACTTTTAGATACACTTCAAAGATATATCTTCTTGTCAGACTTTATTGCTTTCCTGTGAACGCCGCTGCTGTTGCTGCAAGATGGTATCATAACAATTAAACATATTTCCTCCAGCTCTATTATTTCAAGGCTATTAAAAATAATTGCCTTCTAAATTCATAAACATTTTATGCAATTCATCTCTTTTCAAGCAATCAAGTCCTCAATTAACTCCACCCATCAAATCTCTATTTTATAACAGGCAACTGACATTTGATGGTAAATGGGGAAAAGCACATGGGCACTGTGGTGATTTGAATGCTGTGACACCAACTTGCCCCCTATTGTTGGAAATGAGCAGGCAATCACGTTGTTCATCAGATGACTCCTAATGCAGTTAAAGTATTCAGCTATAATTTCTCCCTGCATTTATAATTACTGTCAAAGACCACACACCTCAGTGAGCAGATTAAAGCTATAAATTATTTAGTGCCTTTCTTCGCCGATGGATCTCTGATTTGTCTGCAGGGCCATTATGTTTTAGAGGAGCAACTTATTTTAAATTGAAGCAAGCATTGTTCTTAAGCTGCAGCAGAGCGCCGCACAGACACAAAGATGAGGGCACCATTGGTTGTTTGTGTCTATTAATTGAAATTTAAAGCGGTGGCTCTGCATTTTACTAACTAAAGGGGACATATTGCAGCATGTTTTATTGGAAATGCATGTTGTTTTGGCTTAATGTCATCCACAGCAATTCCCCATATGTAGGTACAAATCATTATTCAGAGCAGATTTAGGCTACAAGTGCATTTTGAGGAATCAGCACAACCCAGTCGAGATTCACCCAAGGCTAACTAAAGAAAAATGCTATCATCAGTGTAGTCACAGAAGGAAATTAGTTGTCCCTGACCATAATTTGCTCTAATAAGTCAAAGTCGATGTAGGATTTATTGTTAGTACACAAAAAATTGCTGTGTGCCTGTGCAAACTTTCTGAGGTTAATATGATTCTTATCACCCATCATTTAAAGGTGCATAAAATGTGGTGGGTGGAAATCAGAATATGTGTCAGCTGCTCCTGTTTTTCATTCTCTCTAATATGAATACAAGATTTATTAAATACTGATTTACCTCAGATAACACACCTCAGGTAATTGAGTGAAATAAACCCATAATTCTTCGGATGCTTTATATTAATTGATTTTGGATGTTTGCATATTAACACTCGTAATCACACCGTATATATAACATGTCACGGCTAATTACAGAACACAGCTTTCTTTACACACACATACACACACATATGCACAATCTTGAACTGAATCCCATACATATTAATCACAGCAGCATTCTCATATTCTCATACATGGACAAACACAGTTTATATGAAGGGAGTAAACATATTTTTTCCTTTTTTTACACTAATGACACTGATAAAGCTTGACTCCATCCCTGGTTGACCTTAAGAAATAAAAGAGGAAACGCAGTGAATGGATAACACATCCAGCATGTAGGGCTAAATGAGTCTTTTCACTGTTAGGTTTTACAGTCTGGCTGTGACACAAACGTCTCACCGTCTGACTCGAAAACATCACAAGTGCTCACATTATTCCCAGCTAGAAGTTACTTTCCTAAAGCGCCTCTAATAGCTGGGGCTGAAAAAAAAATCAAATTATGCACATAAGTTGCATTGCAGACGCAGTGAAACCCAACCTTAGCAAAAAAAAACGACGCCCGCTCGCATTTGCAAACCCTTTGTCAATCTGTCATTAAACATGCTATCAAATAATGATAAGTGCACACCGCTTGCTTGCTTCCTTGCTTGCAGTGGCGTGCGTCTCGCTGATGCTGATGTGCTGTAATAGGGCAAATGTGCAGCAGGAATTTTGCCTGCTCGGATACACACAAAACATTTACACTGTGCCTGACTTTGCTTTGCCCCTGTGCCAGACAAGCGTGGATTCACTGCATCATCTGGCCTGTAAACGGGAGGTTGGAGGAGGGAGGGAGGGAGGGGGGTGAGGGGAGGGTTCAAAATGTTCATCACACAGCAGCAGGGTAATGACTAGCTCATGTGTTTAATGAAGGGCTTTAGAACTTATAGCTATAATGACCCACATCCTAACTCCCTTTTCTCCCATTTATTCTCCCCAAAGTCTTCAGGTTATTACGTCCCTCTGAGAAATATCCCAGAAAAAGCATTACAACTCTCTGTTCCTTTTCACATATTACATATCGGAACATTTTATTGTCCTTTTGCCTACATTGTGCAGCTGAAGATAAAATGCCACGATGTTATATTTAAATGCAGAGGGAGCAAATACTTGGAATGGGAAAGTAGTGAAAAATAACGCACCTAAATGTTATATAAATCTGCTTTTCTTATTTTTTTCTCTCCCTCTTTTTTAAGCTTCATAATGAATTCTACCTCCTGAGAATATGAGCAGTACAAGACAAAGAGTTATGCATGTATGTCTGCTCTCCTACATACATCATATCTTCCAAATAGCCCATAGTCCTCCACTGTTAATGGTGTTGCTTCAAATATGCTAATTAAGCAAAAATAAGTGATGAATGGAATACATTTGATCAATCAAGTAGGCCTAAGCCCCTGGTGCTGCACATTCATTGTACATCATGAATATGAAACCAAAGTCATTTATCAAATATCAGTTGCACATTTGTATCTTATTAATCATACATGCTGAAACTTCTGTCTTGTCAAAAAAGCTGAAGGTTGATGAAGCACTTGCAAAAAGGATTAAACTCAGGGAACTCGGGGTGGTGCTTCACTTATAATGCATGAGATATTTTGAAACTTCCAGAATCTTAAACAGTCAGTCGATCCTCACTCCTGATCATCCCGAGCCTTTGCACATTTTTAGCCTTTTAATTATTTCTACCCTCCCCCCCTTTTTTTTGCCCTGGCTTTTGGGTATTCACTTGTAATGATTGCTTAGTAATTACCACGCTTTTAAAGGGGTTATTGATTAATTTTATAACTTCTGAGGTGTTACCAGTGAGCCGAGCTGTAACTGTTATTTGGGATTTTAAGGGCTGTATTTTAAAGACTCCTTGAGATGAACATCCTTTTTTTTTTAATCTTGTTAACATGTTCATGTGGTGCTTTTTGTATGCTAGAAGACACATCATGAGACGAAAAAGCAGTCAACAAAATAGCTGAACATTTCTGTCTTGAAGCTGCGGTGTACTAATGTCAAAAACACACAGATTCAGACTTCTGGGTTTCATACGTAACAGATATAAGCAACCAAAGCTGTCAGCTAGCAGCATTTGGCTTTCGGTGTCATTATTCTTTAGAATAGCCTTCAGTTGCTACAATATTACAACTTGCCATTGTGTAGTGTAGCGAGATAGTCTATGGAAAATTATATAAAGATATGTTCCTATTCAAATAAATTATATTCTCAATTACATTTTGAGGGTATTTTCTGTCAGAACACATTGTTTTGTGTCACAAATAGAATTTTAATCAATATACTCTATTTTTGCAATTTATTTTACTGCTTCAATGTCGCTCCTTTTCAGCCAACCAATCAAATGTTTTAATGGGGCGGGGCTAGTAAACCAAGAAATGGAGGAGATTTTTCAAATATGTAGTGAAAGGGTCCTATTTTAACCCAAAGCATGGCATTCTTCTTCACCCTAACCAAGGAATTCTGGTTCCTCAACTTAACCAAGCTTCTAATCTTTAAGAGCGTCTAATAAAAAGTGATATTTTCCTAAACGTAGGTCTGTGGTTTGTGCCTCCATCCTCCCCTCAAATCCCCTCACATGGATTTTGTCACCCTTTCAAATAAACCACCTCTTCAACCATGTCACAGGTCATGATTACATTTATCTCAAAACCAAGTACCATTTCCAGTAAATCAAAATTGAGAATGTGGTTTAGTTGTAATTTTGTGAGACATGATTGACTGTAAAGTAGTTGTACAGTGTTTAAGCAGAGTCATAGGTGAGCTGGTGTGCTGGAGCTGCAGTGAGCAGCTGGACAGAGAGGCAGAGATCCTCAGATTTTAAAGACAGAGTTACAACTAAACCATTTTAAACAAAAACACCATCTAAATATGTTACTTTGGTACATAGAGATGGGCTCAATCAATGAGAATTACTTCAACATGTAAATAATTTTACTATTATTTATCTTTAATTAAAATGTCAATTTAAAATCCAAGCAGCACTTTAATTAAAATCCCCTTAATAAGCATTTATAAGGAGCATCCATTTATAATTACAGTATGATGTAGTTTTAAGCAGAAATAAGTGATTATTTACTATGTCACTGCCTGCTGACATTCATAAAATGAGTGACAATGCAGAAAAGCAGTTACAGTAATATTAAGGCTAACAACAACAAAAAAAAAAACGAATTCCCAAATATCTGTTTACAGCTAAATTATCATGTGCTTTAATCAGTTTATCAGATATTTGCTTATAAATAGTAAACAGCAGAACTTAAAGTAAACTGCTTCCAAATTGAGATAGTTGGTAATGTCAGAGTGAAGCCTCATATTTTTTCAGTAGGAAAAGCCTTTAGCAAAAACATAAATGAATAATTGATTCATAACAACACAAGTGAATAAAAGATGCCTAAGTAAATCAGATTCCTTCCTTTTTAACTGATATATGATATTATATTAAACAGAATTGATGCCATTAGCTTTTGCCAAACCTCTGTGTAACAATATGTGGAGGTTTTCATTGCCATCATATAGTGGATGAGAGAACTAACACTTGATTGCCAGCAGTTCATCAGAGCATCCTTCATATTTGTCACCCAGCCTGCCTCAAGGCAGCGTGCTAGCTCAAATTGAAGCTGACATCTTCCAAATATGAAAGCAACAAATCACACATTTTTATTGGGCTTAATCTCCAGCCCAGCCCCTTGCAGACGTCAGCACAATCATGGGCGCTGCTCTAATTCTTGCCGACTGGCTGCTTGTGCCTCCCAAGCATCTCTGGACTCACAGAGAAAACGCGAAATGGCCAGACACCAGAGACAAGGGTGACACCTACGCTCATTAGGAGGTTTTAATATGGTCCTAACATCATGTGCAAGTCATCTAACAGGGCCGTGCTCTGAGTAATCCATGGATGAGCTGTAAATAAATATTTCATCTGGAGACGTGTTTGATCATATTGGATCTTGTGACAGAAGAAAAGGGGATGTCCAAATGTGACTCAGGGGATTATTGTGCTGTTTGAACTCCAAGCAGGAAGCTGTTTGGAAAAAGTAAACGTTGCATTTAACAGCTTTGAACTGTAGTTTTTGAACAATTTGCTGTTATTTTACAGATTTTCCCTGTTATGTTAAATTATAGATAATAAGTATGGAAGAAAAAGCAGAAAGTAAAAACTGTAAATAAAAAATAAATAAATAAATAAAAATTAAATAAGTAAAAACTTTTACAAATGATCAACGCTAAATAATGTCCACATGAAAATCTGAATTTTAATGAATGGTAATTTGTCATTTTACAGTGTTTGACTATAAATTTAAACAGTAAAACAGCAAATTTATTCATTGTTTTGCAGAGATTTTCCATTATCCAAGAGAAAAGAAAATATTAAGAACTTCACATGATAATTTTTTGCTGTTATTTTACAGATTTTCCTTGTTGTGTTTAATTACAGACAATATCTTGTAAAATTCCAAACAAAAAACATAAATTTACTTGTTGACAGTAAAAAAAAGTTTAAAAAGGCCAAAACTCTACATAATGTCCACATCCAAAACCAGTATTTTTCCAACAAAGTTTGACCTTAAAGTCTTACTTAATATTAATATTTTACAGATATTTGCTATTATTTTCACCTTTTTTCTTTCTTTCTTTTTTTTTTTATACAATTTTTGAATGTCACAGTATTGCAACATTTTTAATCTACATTTTTTTTTCCCGTGTAGAAACATTTAAAGTAAGCCCACATATACCCACGATAACTAATAGAATCAAAATTTTCAGGGAAAATACTTATGTCCAGTACTTTTCACATTAAGATCAACATTACTTTATTGTCTCTCATTTAAGAAAATTGTCTTGGATTAGGGGAACTGCTGCATAAAACCTGACATTACCAGACAATACAAAACGAGAAAAGGAAAAAATTAGACACATTTGCAAACATTAGTGTGAGATAAACCAACCAAACAAATGAGTCATAAGTCGTTCCTACTGAGAGGGGGCCTGAGTTCATTAGCACATACTCAGAGTTCAACCCGTGGGAAAGGTCACATAAAATCCCTTTGGCCTGCTGGATGGTAGACTGCTCAGAAATGTTCCAAAAATGTTCTTCAGGGTCGTGTCTGGTGAACTTAGTTGTTTTTTTCTTTTTTTTTTTTTTACATTTAAAAAGACTATTTCACACTTTGAGAACTTCTGGTAACTTTTCAGCCATAAATGTATTGGTTAGCTCAGCCTTAACTAACGATTACTCTGCCAAGGAGGCACAGCAGGCAAATGATACAACGACTGAGCAGCTTTGGCAGAGTACTGTGCTCTCTGAGTGCTTTTCTAGTTTTGGTAAATTTTTATGTTTATATGTGATGTCAGTCATAAGTGCAATACAGGGCCATGAGAGAAGGTTCGAAATGTGAAAATCTGCACAATAAAGCCCACTCAAAAGTAGTATCAAATATAGGTTAGATTTCCAAGGACTAAAACTGAATATATCCGTTGACATATTTGGCAAAAGGGTCTGGTTACACCAGCATAAGCAGATGATTCATGATTTTTATTGTAAGAACAAAAACTTGTAAATACGCCACCTTTGCAGCCAAACCTCATTTCTGTTTGAAGCTACACTGTAAAATAAATCCAGTGGGGGGAAAATAAAAATTAAAATCTAGGAGCAAGGGTACCAGGCAGATAAGGTAAAGATGCTGGAACACTGTAACATTCAAAAACATGTTAAAAAACAAAACAAAACCAAAAAAAAAAAAAAAAAAATCTCAACAGTGAAAATAAGTTGAAATCTAATGATTATTATTTATAAAAACATAGATTTTTGATGTGGACATTATTTTTGGTTTTGGTTTGTTTTTTGTTTTTTGCAGTTAATGTACAAACTCATTTTTTGTGATTTTACTAAATATTGTCTGTAGTTTAACAGTACAGGTGAAATTTGTAAAATAACATTTTAAAAATATTTTTTTCATTAAATAATACATATAATTCATCTTTAAAATAACTGAGATTCATGTAAAATATGTTTTTTGCTGATTTAAATAGAATAGAATAGAATAGAATAGAATAGAATAGAATAGAATAGAATAGAATACTCTATTAGTTACAGGGAAATTTGCAATATCGCAGCAGCAAAGTGACAGTAAGAAAGGCAAGAATGCACAACTATAAATTAAAGAGATGAAATATACACACTATATATACACAATATAAATAAGAAAAACAGAAGAACTCAAGGATACTAAGAGCACAAATTGAAGAATATTTAAATGAATCAATTGCACTTTGGTTTATATACCGTAAAAAAAAAATAATTTTAAAAATAGTTTTTGATCAAACAGTTAAGAAGGAATCATAATTGGTTGAAAAAAAAATAATAATACTTTTTTTAAAAAATGTAATTTAGCCATTATAGTTTCGTCACAGTTTTGGCTTGTTTCATTGCAATTAACATATAAATTAGTTGTCAGTAATTTAACAGGGAAAGTAAGATAACAGTAAATTGTTAAACAAAAAAAGAAATTTTTTTTTTTTTTTTTTTTTTACAATGTTGTTAACAGTTGAATTGCATTGTGGGCAATGTATATTCCAGGTTTTGACAAAGAAGAAAAATCAGTGAACAAAACAGAGAGTATCTCAGATCAGGCTGCCTCAGTTTTGATCCTTGTTTTTACAAACTGTCCACCACGAGGCTGGAAATGTTGCATGAGTGCAGTGTGTGCAGATTAATCAGATCACAGCTTAAAGTGTCGCATAAATGAGGCAAGAACCTACAAATCAATGAAGATAAACAGTTAGATGGTGCAGAAGTGTGCAAGTGAGCTTCCCAGCTCCATCCTGAGTTTTAATCTGTAAAACAGAGACTGTGCTTCAGCGGGGCCCATAAAGACTTGCTGCTGGGAGCAAGCAGAAACCCAGTCACTTTATGTCAGATTCTAGCCAACAGAAACCCATTTTTTGTGAGGCTCTGATACCAGAGAGTGCCAGTGTGTGTGACAAGGGGGCTTTAAATGTTCTTCAAAGATAAACTGAACTAAACATCCAGTGCCAGAAGGAACAAGATAACTGACTACAGCTTCCTGTAGGACCAGTCCGTGTGTTGTTGGAGTTGTTTCCAGTATGATGAGTGAAAATTCACCTTGTGTGACTGCTAACACCAGGAACAGGAGAGGTTCAACCCAGATGCTGCTGACTGCAGTAAGCAGGGCATAATTAGACATTTTCTCTAACTTTCGCTTCCCTGCAGCACTAAAAGTAGCAAATGGGAGTTTTTCTTAAAATATAATGTTGGCTAAACTATTAGTTGGCTTGAAATGCAGGCAGTTGTTGGGGGGTGGAGCTCAAGACGCTGAAAAATACTTGTATATACTTATATTATTACAGTGTTACTGTTGTAATTTCATTAAACAGTTAATTAATGTAAAATGTATCACTGCGTTCTACTACAGAGTGCAACGTTTACATTTTAGGTTTGTGGTGTTATCATTGTAATGTTTTAAACAGTTAATTACCGTAATAATCTAAGTAGACTATCTAATAATAATAATAATAATAATGTCATTTTCATCAACTGTAACTGTAGTTGCCTGTAAAACAGAACATTTTGGTCTTAAAATGTATAAACAACACCTTAGATTGCATAAATAGAAATAACAATGTTTTTTTTAAATTTATGATCCAGAATTTAGATTTGCCAACAGTTTAACTTCCTGAAAACACCTGTACCAACAGGAAAAAAGGGATAAGTATGGGAGATTGATAAGTATATTCTATCAATAATAATTCAGCTTAATGTTTAAAGAGAAAAATGTTAAAATGTAAAAGAAAAGAAAAAAAGTCTGCTAGCTATCCAGTGTAAAATTAGCAATAATATTCTTACTACTCGACGCTGTTTTGTTAACTGTTGCACAAACGTTTCTAATTTTTACAGTAGCCTGCTGTTAACAGTCATTCTTGTTTTGGATTCCAAAAAAAAAACATCTGTTTTTGTTTTTTTTGTTTTTTTTTAAATGTATTTTGGAAGAAACAGTACACTACTGTGAGAATTTGAATGAAGCAAAACAGAAAAACTGAATGAAACCAATGAAACCAAAACACTGAGCTTCAAGAGCTGAGAAGCTTTGAAAGGAACTCCAGCGTTGGGTGATCATCTGTCTGATCACTGTGGAGTCATTACATGAAAAATCAATCAGTGTCTTCCCCCTGATGCGCACAGAATCAGCTGATTTTTTACACACAATGACTTTATTGTGCTGAAGTCGTGCAAAATTTTACTTCACAGTAGAAACATTATCTGAGTTAGAGGCCCTTGAAAGACATGGGGGCAAGTTGAAATGTCACGCTTTTTAATTTGCACTAATTTTCCAGCATGTTTGAGCTCTTAAAACCTCATTCATACATGTGTTAACCACATGGATGAAAAACACATCGGAGCAACAAAATAAATTTTACATCCACTCCAAATGCCACAATCTAAAGTTAAAATCTTGTTTTCTCACGCAATTTTTCTTTAACCAACTTTCAACGTCAGTATTATGGAATACGTCATAGTTTTAATAGCAAAACTGCACCAGTTTATTGTCATAGAAACAAGCATCAGTACCCTGGTGGTGTTTTCTCAGATTCACCAGAGAAAACTGAAAAAAGTACATTTTGAGTTAACTCAAGGTTCATATGCATGAAGGTCTTGACCTACATTCTGATGCCAGGCTGATCTTCTAGCCGTGATTCCTTCTGTGTCAAAATATGTAAGAAAACTGTTTGTATTCACTCAAGGAATTCAATCCATCATCATTTTACTGCCCCACACAAAAGATTACACATGTACACTGTTGTTTATAAGACAACGGAAACAGGCCGACAGTACAAAGTGACAGAACAACTGAACCCTATCGGAGTAGAATTAGAAGGATCTTAAACAAGCAGTGAATGCTCCAAACTAGTTTTATCCATGAGATTTATTTAACATTCATGGTCCCATGAGGATATTTTTTCATCTTTTCATTTTGGATTTTTAGATCATTTTTACTGTGTTAATGTATTTGGCATAAAATTTGGCAAAGGTATGTCATTGGTAGGTCATTTTTACTGTTTTCTACCAGATTGTGCCATTTTTCCATATTAGGCCTATGGAGCAAATACAGGCTTTATTAGGTTTGTGTTTCCTGCTGTATTATAGAGCACCGCAGGACAATGAAAAAATTGTACAGCTAAAATGTATCGCTAGTGTATGTACTACTATTTTGTGAGCATCTAGCTTCGCGGTTAACTTGAGTCAACATTTAGTTTACGTTTCTATTTGTGATGCTTGTCATTAATGCAACACAGGATGAGGAGCGAAGCTGAGGCTGGGTGATGCTCTTCCTCCTGAACGCCAGCGTGGTGCCACAAAACTGCAGAAGAGTTTTTATGCTAAAAACTTGAAAATGATGAAACTCGCAGCTGTGTTTTCTGATTTTCTGAATCACATATATGAGCCCGATAGGAGCAATACAACATCTGTTTCCTCATTTATGTGTCAAACACAAAACATCAGACATGACTGATCTCACTTCCACAAAAACTTGGAAAATGAAGCATCTCACCAAAGCTTTCTGGCAATCCAAATTACACTGATTGGTCCAAGGGGAAATTACATTTCAAAACAAAGTGACACATTTGTTACTGATCGGCCCAGATGGGGACATTTTGGGTACAACATTAGTATTACTTTATTTTACTAATATAATATTTTAGAGGGCAGACTTTTCACACACATTAACGAATAAGGAGGTTTTTCATCGTTTCATTTCATGGTCATTCAGCTCTTCACGTTTTAATACAGTTTTACAACACGACAGTACAGTGAGGTGCCGTATAACATTTCTAAAATCCAAGGAAAGAGCCTGGAAAGAATTTGACTGTCAGCACCGAGCAAGGTCGTCCTCGCTGTAAACTAACAACCGGAATTGGATGGGATTGGATTTGGACCCTTCACACACTGTCAGGAGAATTCGGGGCTTGTTGGCTCTGTTGCAGCCGGCAGTCAACAAGGGCACATGGATGCTTTCTTTTTTTTGCCACTATAAATTTGTAGGCTAGCTCAAGCATTTTCCTTCCCTTGTCCACTTTTTTCACACGGAGCATATAGCGTTCACACCTTCCTATTATTAGATCACTTCCTGACTCGCAGCCTGAAGCCAGAGACACTTACTGGTGTTGGGCAATAACGTAATTACCGCTGTTACTACCGATATGAAAAACAATGACCTTTTTGATTGACAGCTTTAAAATCTGCTGCTTTGTGACCTGATGTGGATCGACATAGTTACGCTGCTTTAAACACTGAATCTGCGAGAAGCGATCAGAATACCTGACAGAGCTGCACTATTTTACCAAGTGAGTGCTCTCATTTTCCCTTGTCTATCAGTCAGCTTGAACGGGTGGTGGCCGTGTGGGGGATGGGGTGATGGATGGATGGACGGATGGTGGGGTTGTGGGGGGTTGCATACAGAGATCTCCACCTCTTGCCCTCCTCTGCTGTCATCTGTTGCCCCACAGCAGGCCAGAGGTTGTTGGCGTTTTGCTCACTTGTAATCCGTCTCACTGTCTGGCTGCCGGCTCTCGGGTCACCTGCCACTCAATTTGACATGAATCAGCATTGACGCCAGCAGATTTAAGCTATTTCTCTCAGTCTGTAAACAGAGCCTGGGTCCACGGGCCTCAAGCAAAGTTTTGAAAAAAAGGGAAAAAACACCCCTCACCACCTATCCGAAGACTACTGAATGTTGTCTAATGACCCAAAAGAGCACACGAGAGCATACATAAGAATACGGTTAGACATGTTTTTATGACTCCAATTAAATGTGGAATGACAATCAGGTTGTGTTAATGTGACATGACATGCTGCTGCAACTCACTTTTGCAGCCTGAGATAAGGGCGCAGTTTCAGACAGAGAAAACACAGGGTTCCATCAGTGAGTCTATATACTAACATGGAGGGTTTTTTTTTTATTATATAAGGTAGATTTAACATGAGGTTCCAAAATGATTGTTTTCTGAGTTTCTTTTAAAATAATACAGTCAGATAAGAACCTGCGGTGCTCTGATCAGTGGCTTTCAGTGGTGTAGTGGAGAAGTGGATGTACTTGTCATTTATGACAGTGACATCTAAGACTATTCTTGCATATTTAGTTCAGCCAAAAATGGGCCAGTATCGTCATTTAAGTTCTGCTGCTTGGCTTCAGGGAGGAAGGATCATGATGAAATTAACATTAGCCATGGAAGAAGTGCAAATCTTGCAGTCAATACCAGCCCACAGACTATAGGCAGTGACTACTACACACATTATGTTGCGTGTTGCATTATTGTGATGCATTTTGAGACACTATTCCTTATTCTTCAGTCTATTCACTCATGACAATTTGAAATAGGAAACTAGGCTCTTAGCTTGCAAATCTATGGACCAGTGGTTTGTTTTTTTTTAACTGTTTCTGTGTGCCTTGCTGCCAGATTTTCACTTTTTTTACAGTACATACTGTCCTCATTTTGGACATATATCCATACACTAGGCCTGTGTAGGACCACTGATAATTGTAAACTGCTTCTGGACAAATAATGTTAATGTCATAATAGTGATATACGCAGCTGACAAGATCTGCTGCAAAGCGGCAAAAATAGTGCAATACCATAACATTCAAAAAGTGTAAAAAAAAATTTTTAAATTTAAATACAGTAAAAAAAAAAGTGTAACTTCATGGTCACAGATTATAAAAGGTCAAACTAAAATTTATAAAAATACAGATTTTTTTATGTGGACAACATTTACAGTTCTTGTCTGTTTTTGTTTCTTTGTTTTTTTACAGTAAATGTGTAAATCATTACCTTTTTTGGTGATTGTGTCAGATATTATTTGTCATTTTAAAAAACAGGTAAAATCAGTAAAATAAATGATTTACCATTGATTTTAGTTTCTTTCAAATAATGACTAATATGTCTAAAATAATTGTGTCAATTGTGTGCTAGCTGGGGTACAATTAAAAAAACATTATTACAATAATATATATTTAATATTTACAGTTTTTTTAAAAAGAAGGTGTAACTTTATGGTCAAATGTTGTAGGGTTAACCTGTAAATTATTGCTGTTCTGTTACAGTACAAGTTACTATCTGTAATTTAAGAAAATTGGGGAAATCTGTAAATGATAAATTGTTCAAAAAAATTACAGATAAAAACTTTAAAAAATTGACATTATGGAGTGGTGGTATTGCAGTTAGTTAATAATTTATTTTTAACAAACATTCTGGATAACACAGCTCAAAATAAAAATAAATTAAAACATGAATTTGACAATACTTGAAAATTTGCTTAACTGTTGGATATAATGAGCATGAAATTAAAGGTGCGCTGTGAAGTTTTCTTGTAAACAAACAACAACCAGAAACTCCCCTCATGCGTATACAGTTGCACTTTATGTTGCTACTGAATTGTAGTGCAAGTTTGTGTTTGTGTCACATATTTAGCCCATAATGTTGATATAAATAGATGCCCTGTTATCCTGTTGAAATATTATTCATCTTTGTCTACTAAACATTATGTTCCCTTACAGCTAAACTGCATTTTGTATTATGGTAAAAGCCCTCCTTTTGACAAATTTGAAAACATCTGTTCAGCCTGTTTATGGTGGAGTCATGCTGTGTTTCCTTCTTAATGTTCTAATGGACGCTGTTGTTGATTCCAACCCAGTTAGCAATGGCTTTCTTGTTGTTTTCGGCCATCTTGTGTAAATTTAGAAACTTTTGCAGTTTCAGTACATCATATTTATAAGCAGAACTTGAAATATTATAGGACTTATTTAGAAATCTTTCAGTAGATGCTGTAATTACCTAGCCTGTTGTCTAGACTTTGGAAATAAAATAGCAGGTGGTGTAATAATGATTTCCAAAGCTGTATGCTTATTCTTCAGGGAAAAAATACATTTCTTTCAACATGCAGCTGAGAATGCAGTTCAGTTTTATAGACTTATAGACAACTCCTATTCATTGAATTGTTCCATTGTAAAATACTTCCACTGCAGTTTATTTTTAGTATCTCTAAAACACAAAGTTGTTCCCTTTTTTCCTAACGGTCTTTGTGTTCAGGTAACTAGACGGTAAATTGTTGGCTGTAATCTTGAGCATTACCTTTGTGTCATCAGTTAAACAAACACCACGATGTAGAACTGTTTTCCCTCATATGAGATCTAAGTAACTGAAAAATATTCTAACATAAATCAGCCCAATAGCAAAGCACCATGTTGATATCCTAACCTGAACCTACTGTTACTAATGTAAGCATTCAGCAATCACGCATCAGTATTTATTTCATTTTATTTTATTTAGGGACTAATTAAGAGAATAGTGACATCTAAAGTGTCAAAGTTGTCAAATACATGTTAAGGCACTGGTTGACAAGTCACACGTTGCAAGGCGTACTGTAGTGTGTGTGGCTTCGTCTTGATTTTAGCAAGAAAAACAGTGAAGGCACCTGACTCTTTGTTGCTTTTCCTGCCATCAGGGCCACTCGAGGGTCTGCAGATGACACACAGCAGCACTGCATCAACTAAAGTGTATTAATTAATAACCCTTCTAAGTCCTAGTTTAACTTTACTAAAACAAATCACCCATTTTGAGAATATTCTCAATCTTCTTCATATTTGAAATATGCCTCCTCTCCAGCCCCATGTGTGAACGAATGCCACAGATTCATAACAGAATTTATGGAGTAGCTACCTCTCCGAGCGTGAATAGCATGCACAGAGACGATCAGCCAAAAACACTGCAAGATGCACATGTCACACACTGATGACTGGAAACGCTGTAACATATCGAACACACTGCAGCTGTCTGCGGCTAAATGGTTCTCCGAAAACATATTTTACGAGAAAATGAAGCGTTTTAATTTTCATGCAGAACATGCATGGAATATCAGTGAAATTAAATTGATCTAATGATGCAAATGTAAGCAGCAGGGATGGTATGAAGTGCAGAGGCAGCTGTCACTGTGGTCAAGATTCAGACGTGGACATGTGCAAGTCTTAAAAAGCCAGCCACTGTGCAGACAGGGAAATCAATACAGCATTTTGTT